>NC_135531.1:176213380-176513380 GCF_045843805.1 Urocitellus parryii
CATATCTTAGAAATTGTCAAGAAGGCAGGAAGTCACATTCTTACACCGAAGTGGCCTTTAAAGAAGTGTCACCTGCTACAGGAAGGGGATTTCCCTGTTCCTACCTGCAAGACCCCCTTTCTCTATTCCTATCTGCAAGTCACCACCAAAAACATAGCTGCCTCCATGTGAACCTGGTATTGGATCCAGAGAGGCAGCACATGGGACTGATAGCCAACTCTGTTCTCCCTCCAGGGTCTTCTGAATGAGAGTTGAGAGGTGTATTTCCATGCACTACAGTGTGTGAACTAGAAGGTCTGCACTTATTTTAAGACTCTGAGAGGAAAATAGCTTGGTACATTATAAGGATTCCTTAAGACTTCTCAGAATGCCATCATTAAACAACAGCAGGAACACTTAATGAAAACCATCTGTCAGAGACTTTCAAATTTTAGGGTATATAAGAAAACATTCAGTGCTTTACCAAAATGTTTTTCCAAGCCTCATGAACTGTAATTCAATGGATAGGTAATTAAGATCATTTTAAAAAGCAATGAAGACATCTGGCACTGTGACCCACACCTGTAATCCCACTATTCACAAGGCAGAGACAGGAGGATTACAAGTTCGAGGCTGGCTTAGGCAATTTGGGGAGATAAATAAAAAGGGCTACGAATTTACTTCAGTGGTAGAACACCCTGGGTTCAATTCCTAGTACACCACACACACACACACACAAAAAAAAAAAAAAAAACCACACACACAAATAACAATGAAAACAAGGGCATTCTGAATTGGTGGTTTATATACTACAGTCTGACAAAAAAACTGCATTCATTATACTATATTTAAGAAGACTAAATATGTTTTCAAATTTAAAAAAATACTCTAGGAATTAAGAGTTTATATTATATTATATAATATACAATTGAGATATTAATAGAGTAGCAGTTTTTAAGAAAGAAAACAGGAGACACTGACAGTATTTGGGCGAGTTCCTTTCCCCTACTCAGCTGGTATCCATCTCTTAGACTACAGGCCATTATCTACTTTAATCATAATGAATCATGGAGTGAGCTGCATTTGTGAATGACAAGTACTTACTTATGCAAATAAATGGACCACACTGTGCTAACTTAGATGATCAAGCTTTCCAGGTCAAGTAGGGCATTTTACCAGATTAGATAAATCTCTGGAGATAGACATACTCTAATGATTTTTCTCTATCATTCACTCTGGAATCTCAAGTAGTATTTTTTTGTCCTTAAATTGTTCCCCAAATATTAGTCATATTGACTGTAGATAATTTTTTTGAAATATTCATTACCTTTTTGAACTCTATCATTTTCCTATTGTTCACCTCACAAAAGTAAACTCAAAATAGAATGGATACTCCAGTGAACGATATGAGAGCCATATGAAAGGCAGGTTCACTATAAATGCATGTAAATTACTTTATAAAAATGTTGCAAAATACTCTACAAGGGATTGATTTAATGTAAGCAAAATATTTTTAAATTGGCTTTTTATGTTAATGTCCCTATAATTTTTCAATAGCCTGAAAATAGTAATTAGTGACAGAATTATAATTTCACGACAATAACTTTCTTAGTTTGAAGTCATACCGTGACCTAATAGAGGTCATTCTTATTTGTTTTACAGTTTCATTTCTATGTTGCAAACTTAAATGCAAGACTGCCTTCCTGGTGCTTTAGTTAATATAGGGCACTATAAATAATATTTAAATGATAGAATGGTACATTAGACTTCAGTTTCCATTAATTATCAAAATTATTAGCTTGTGGTTTGCACGTTGTTTTATAACTGCACAGAAATAATTACACATACATTTTCCAAATGACGTGCACCCTCATAGGAGACCTGTGTTAACTTTAAAGCCATAGTTACCACACAGCATCCGGAAATTCAGTTTGCATATGAGGTCAAATGAGGAGGATGAGAGGGCCACTTAGCAGCTATTACAATCTGTCAAAACATTTTAAGTTCTTGTGAAAAAAAGCTTGTATCAAATCATTTCTAATGTTCTGACCTAAGTTTTTGTTAGACACTCCGTTAGAGACAGTGTCTACAAAGGGTACATTGTTTCATGGCTTTGGAATCCTGACTTTGATCTATCTATGGGCATATATGGTCACATATCTAAAGAGAAAAATCCTTTCTTCTGTATGAACTGGTAGAGACTGCTAACTTTAAATTCTCCCTCTTAGGTTTGAGGTCACTGTTCAAAGAATCCATTGCTGCAAAAGAGCCCACAGCATCCCATTGCGTTTAAAGATGATATGACAATCCAACCTGACAATCCAACCATTTTTTTTTTCCTTTGTAGTGGAAGTATATTTACAGTCTTCAAAGATAGTCTTGTTGATGCTGAGTACCTAAAAAAGAAGAGCTCACAGTGATCTAGCCAACCCCCAGGTAGTTCCGTTTAGGATAATGATATTACCAAACCACACTTGGAATTCTTAGGTCCTAAGGACTTGCTTAAACCCAGAAGAAAATCAAGCAAAGTGATGCTGTGAGCACTGAAAGAAAGAGCAAATGAGAAACAGGTGTTTTAATATTCATCGTTTACATCATCCAGTATAACCATGGTCATTGTGACTATTGATTTTCCTATTGTAAAATATGTTTAAATGCCTTTGGTGTGGTTGATGTCTCATAAAACGGACACCTCAGTCCATATAGACATCTTCTCTATTTCGCTACTTCACAGTAAAAGTGAACAAAAGAATGAGAAGGCTATCAATAGAGGCAGCTCATTAAAAAAAAAAAAAAAAAAACAAAAAAACAAAAAACAGAAAAACCCACAACAGAAGTTTCAGATTTTTGGTTTATCTGGTGATAACAGAAACCTTATGTAAACCAGCTCACTGGCTAAAATAACGGATAGAGTTTGCCTATTGAAAATTCAAGGATTGAAATATTGACCCATTGTCAAGCTATGCCATCCAAAACAGTGGGACAAAGGTAATTTAATGTGAAAGTTATTTGGAAAACATTCAAAATTAATTTTTCTCATTTTCAAAGCTTTAGGATAAAAGTTCTAATTCATAATTTATATCTAAGATGTTAAGAATTTAAGTGAGGAAATAAATTATACAAATTTAGAAAACAAAGGATTTTCGGTATAAATTCAAAATCATTTTAGATTACATAGGACAAGCACCTAAATTTATTTTGCAATGGGTATAATTTTCCCCATCAAAGAAGAATATATGAATGCTAAACTTTTCAAGTTTTTCAGGAAGAATAAATTATATCTAGAATCATATCCAACTGTGGGGTTTAATTATGTCCTCTGAATCAATATGTCAATTCTTATCCTATTCTAAACCAAAATACTCTCATGGTAAAAACTAGGATTCCTCTTTTTTGATCTCCCAGACTGCCCTGTATCTTAAAGTGCTTCTCTGAATATAATCCCCAATATTTTCCTTTCTCTTAAAGCTGTAGTTATTCATCCAAAACACAACCCTTAATTTTTTGTAGAGAATGGAATTGTTTTCTTACCATTCCATGTGTTATAAAGTAGATGTCTTACCTGTTCTTCTTTGCCTCTTTAGCACATGCCTGTAATCCCTGCAACTGGGGTGGCTGAGGCAAGAGGATCACAAGTTCAAGGCCAGCTTCAGAAACTTAGTGAGGCTCTGAGCAACTTAGCAAAATCCTGTCTCAAAATTAAAAAAAATCAAATGGGCAGAGGATGTGGCTCATGGTAGAGGTGCCCTGGGCTTAATCTCTGATACCAAAACAAAGAAACAAACAAACAAACAAAACCCAACAACTATATCTTCGCTTTCGTTTTTCAAAAACCCAGAGTTTTTGAAGCTCAAGTCTATCAGCTAGTTGCTTCTAAACCCTTGTGCTTTCAATCTCTTACCTCTTATATATTTTCCTCCACCCCAGCTCAGCTGATAGTTTAAAGGCTCAAACCCTATACCTTTTCATAACCACTAACAGCATCCCTCCATGATCAATCATAATTTGCCATTCTGTACTGTTTTTTACTCTCTACATCACCGGTTAAAATAACACTACTTCTGTTGATTATTTTTATCTCTTTTCATTCTCCATCATCTCTTCTTGTTTTCACCTCCCTTGATGATTAGCATATATTCTCTGATTCAGAGTAATTACCACTTCATTATAAGCAACCTTAATTATTTTGAACTTTTTTAAAAATCATACTCATCTGTAAGATATGTGTTTTAGTCAATCATGTTCTTAGCTTCAGCCTAAATACCAACTCCTAAAAGTTACACTCATATAATTAAACAGTACTAATTCAATTCTCCACACTACAAAATTAGTTTCGACCTTCTATTCTCTACCGGATTTTACTTAGTTTTCTCAAAAAGGTTTTGCTTTTTACAATGACACCCAATTGATTGTCATAGATGTTGATTTCTTACACCTTGAAAAGGGTCAAGAAGTTCAGTGATCAGAAAGAAGCTAATAAAGTCTTCCCATTCATGAATGTTTGAAGCCAGTGGCTATCTACAGGAGAGTCCTTCATGCATATATGTGTGAAATATTCAACCATGTATCAGTAATACTTAATTATATAGGTAACTATGTATCCGTAATACTTAATTTAATCTCAGAGTCATTGTAAGTAAAACATGAATACAGAACAATCACAGTTTAAATGTGTCAATCAGTTGTCCCCCAAGTGCACCAAGGCATTGGAATGTCTCTAGAGCAGGGACTCTTTACTCTTCATTTTGTACCTACAGTGTTCTCGTTCTGGTGGATGGTTCTCAATATGTATTTATTTGAAATGTCTCCTCTATTTTGCAGTTAGGTCCTATACCTATAAATGTTAAAATTCCAGGAATGTTTGAGTGTAAACATCATGTGTCTTGTTTATTATTTTAGTGTGTCCCTAAAACAAATAATATGTTACATGTATCTTCTAATAGGGAAAAAGTAAATGTCACCATATACAAAGAGCACAATTATAATCAAATGAGAAAACGGAAAAGAAAATGAAGAGACTTATTCCCTTACTGCCAGGAACATTGATGTGGAAAATAAGGTGGCTTTTTGGTCCCATAGGATTTCACATCTTGTCTCTACCACTTAATGCCTGTTTATCATTGTAAAAAGCCAAACCCACAAAATCAAAATCCTAAACCTCTAAAATAATTAAAAGATGCAGAATCTCAAAGACAGTAGGCATTTGATGTATTTCTCCTTTCTCCATTCCTAACACTTTGTCAAGAAATATTTCTGAGAGAAAATTAAGTTCAGAACCAAAGTACCAAATTTCTTTGAATACTCTGACAGAAAATAGCTGAAGTCTAGAAAATACAGCAAAATATCAGATAATTACATAGGTGAAGAAGAGAGTGCCCAAGCCACTGTATCAGTGGTAGACCTAGAAAATGATTTTTCTCTAAAACCAATGATTCAGCCAAGAAATTCTAAAATAAAGCAGAATGTGTACATCTATCTTCACATTTTGATTGAAGTTGCAAAGACTGGCACACAACATATTTGCTGTTGCTATTTCTAGAGGTGAACCTTGACAAAATTTTAGAATAAAGTTTATTTTCTTTCATTTCACTTTCAACAGCTTTCTTCCTTCTTGACCCCAAGCATCTATCTACCTGTGTCCTATTCTGCAAGCTTCTTTAATTACTTGCACAATTTACATGGTATTTCAAATACCTATATCTTCAATCTTGGAAATACATAACATAAATTTAAATAAATTCAGTCTCTGAATAGTTTTCCAATCAAATTTCATCATCTAAACATTTATGTGTTCTTTTTTTATATATATTTGAAAGCTTTTCTTCTGATTCTAGCAATCCTTCATACCCAGGTAGAAAATTAAGACACAAAGAATATTTTAACATATACTTTTAGCAATAATTAACATATGGATCCACCCTTAAGAATAATTTCAGTACAGAAATCCATTTCCATATGAAATGAGTTGCGTTATGTATGCTAATTTGTGCCCAGATTTTTTTTCTTACTGACACAAGATAGAACTCTTTTTTATAATATGTCATTATATCATTCTTTCTTCAGTGACCTTATAATGTTCCACAATTTAAAGGTAACATAATTTATTCAGCTACTGTTCTTAACCTATAGGATAAGATGACTCAAAATCAAATAATTTTTTCAATCTTAATGAGTCTCCGAATATTTGCCATGCACAGACTAGTGTTTTTAATAGTTTCACCAAAAGAGAAAAAATTTGAAAATTATATCATATAGTAAAATGTCTATTTGAAGCGGTATTTTCTATGCTAAAGAATTGACGTTTTTAATGTTTTCAAATTTAACTCACAATTTCAGTACCTTTTTATAGTAATTTCTGCTTTATTTGTAGAAGAATCAGCTTGGTTATAGTGAGAAGAGCAGGAAGTTGGGAGGCAAGCTCTCGGCTTAGACATGAACTTAAATGCTTGGTTTTGAGAAGTTAAATATATTTTCCTGTCTTCACTGAGATAGTGTGAGTGATAATCTAAGTTTCTGAATTTTGATACCGACTTTCTTATTTCTCATGATACTATGAGAAAACCATGAAAATGCAGTAAGCCAGTAACAGAAAACAGAAAAATCCTTCCTACTCCCTATAAAATAGAATGTAGCAAGCACTGAACTTTAAAAGCACATATAGTTGTGCATATGCTCCTACAGAGTTTTCTATGAAGGTAATTTACTGTTTGAAGTTTTAAAACTCTTGAATATGAAATTATTTTAAATTTCAAAAATTACAAAATTATTTAATAAAATACAATGGGCGCTGGGGTTGTGGCTAAGTGGTAGAGCACTCGTCTAGCATTTGCAAGGCACCGGATTTGATCCTCTGCACCACATAAAAATAAAATAAAGGCATTGTGTCTAACTACAACTAAAAAAAATATATTAGAAAAAAACATAATGAACTCCAAGAGCCTTTCACTACATGTTTATGTGCCTGCCAATACACTTACAAGCACACACACATTTGGTATTTTTTTCTTAAACACATCAAAATAAGTTGCTTTTGTGATGTTCTGATAGCTGAAAGTATTTTAATGTTTATTTCTTTAAACAGGACATTCTCTTTCAAAATCTTATTACAGTGACCAAATCAGGAAATTAAGATCATACAAAATTATCATCAAATCTATAGGCCATATTCAAATTTTGCCATTTGTTCTACTAATGTTGGGAAGAACAAAGATTCCAATTCTTCTCCCAATGTAAAATCACACATTACTTTATTTTTTAAAAATATATTATGTTTACATTTTTTTAATCCCTTTATTTATTTATTTATTTTTATGTGATGCTGGGGATCAAACCTAGGGCCTCTCACATGCTACGAGAGCGCTCTACCACTGAGCCACAACCTAGCCCCCACACATTACTTTCATTTTCCATGTCTGTTTTGTTTTCTTTTATCTGGAACATTTTGTCAAATATTGTTTTTAATTGACTTGTCATTTTTAAGGAATGCAGGCTAATTATTTTGTAGATATCCTACTATTTGTGATGTCTGCTGTTTTCTCATGATTAGGTTTGCATTATCTGTTCTTATTTTTTTTTCCTCTTTTTTTTATTATTGGTTGTTCAAAACATTACATAGTTCTTGATATATCATACTTTTGGCAGTAATATTGCCATACTCTGGAAGTCCTTCACATTATTAAAAAATCAGGATCATGTGATATCTATGTGTCTTATGGTAGTCAATTACAACATTTGATTAAGATAACAACACTTTGTAATTTGAATAACTAATAATTTTCAGTAGAGTATTATTTTGGAGTTTTATAATCTTTTCATCAACTTTTACTAGTGTTTTAACATCTACAAGTTTTTCTTTCCTGAAACCATGATTTACTATGCTGTTTCTAAGTGAAGATTTTTTTTACTTCCTTTGTTTCCTCTAAATTTATTGATTTGATTTCTATTATCATTCCCTTATTACTTAGAAAACAGTTTTTAGGATTTTAATAACTTCGAGTGAGCATTACCAGAATAAATTGACACTGCACTTATCACTTTCATGTGAAGCTCCATTACTCCTTTGGGGCTGTTTAATTATATTTACTCCATTTTTAATCTTACCTTGTCCTCTAAATTTTTATGATTTGAAGATAGTCTTTTTTAAGACTGTCTGTCCATGCCACAATTTCTTTCTACTGATCTTGCTTTGCTGGATGTTATATGTGTCCAAGTCATATCATAAGCCCTTCTTTTACTGTACTATATCACCCATATTTTGCAATGCCTGCATTATTTATGGACTTTCACCAGCCCTTAGTTAAGCAATATAAGGAAAAAAAAAAGAATTACAGAGAGATGAATTAAGAGAGTTTGTATTCTATGGTTCATAATTAACAGAACCAAGCTGTGGACCCAGCCACCTACTTTCAGAGCCTGTACTCAAAATCATTAATGTTCAAGCTGTCTGAGTGGACTGCATTTTGATTTTGAAAATTGAAGGACATGTAATACTCTATCTTAAGTTTCAAAAAAGGCAAACATTTGTTTCTTAATAAATTAAGTAAAAGATGTATTTGGCTTTAATTAAAAGGACAGTAGTATGCTACAGTTCATATATTACATAATTATAATTTTGTAGCACCATTGGTTTTGGTAATTAATTTGTACTTAATTTTATATATCAAATTTTAATTATACTGAGTATAGGGAGATGAGTTTATACAGAATTCATTAATAGGAGATTTATTTGAAAATATACTTAAATCATATTACATGGTTAATGGATAATTTTGTTCTATTTCATACAAGAGTAACGAGATGAAACAGAAAATGATCATTAGGAAAATACCCTTTAACCTGATGAATTTTATTTATTTAACTGTAGTTATCATATTTAGTATGAATCAGTATGAACATACACCCAGCCACATCCATGTGTACACTGCATAAATATCTGCTCAGACTGAGGGACAATAGGCAGTCCTCTGAGTAGGAATCCAGGAGAACTTTAGGGAACCCACTGTTATTGTCTTGATGATCAGGATCCTGCTTATTATTATTGGAAATTAGTTTTATAACAAATATAAACTAAAACTAATTTGAAATAAAATAACACCATTTGAAAATACTAATTACTCAAAATTAAATAACCTAAAAAATAATCAGAAAAGCATTTTTTCTTCAATTACCAAATCTTAAATCATTTTCCTGGCAATTGAAATTACTTTACAATGATCTATGTGATACAGAGACTAAATCTGATCATCTCTGGAGAAAAATTCTGTAATAATTCTCCTGGTATTGAATTGTTGCCTTCTGAGGAGTCTTTATTCCTACACAGAAATCAAGACTATTGGAAAACTCTTGGCCTCGTGAGTGGTGTTTTCTGATTTGTTTGCAAGTAATATTCATCATGGGTTAGATGTTAGAAGCTAAGAAATGTTTAAAGTTATGGAGACTTCATCTGCAAAGCCAAAATAAGCAGAAAGACATCAAATAATTCCACCAAGTCCATCAGAATAGAATAAAGGAGGAAAATCTGAAATTCACATTTCCTTAAATTGGCTCATCTGTTTCACTCTTGTTAAAATGTCAAGTCTTAATGCTGCTAGACATTTTCTCTATATTTCATCAAGGATAAAATATTTGATCAGGACTGATATCAAACGTTTTAGTCTTTTACATAGTTTGTGCTTTGAATCACACATAGACTTTTTACCCAGACATCTTCTTCTGGGTCCACATGTTTTATGAGAACTTCATACTCTATCAGAGTGTTTTCCTCTTAAAGAAATCACTCATTATCTAAATGCTGTCTTGCTCCTTCCACAAGTGCATGTCCATTATTAGTTCAAGTACATGTCCTGTGCTTAAATTATTCTTGTCTCCTAACTTGAGTATGCCTATTAAAGCATGAAAGTAATGTTCTTTGGTTAAAGACACAAATTTACAAACAATTTTATCTTATGTACACATATTGACCAAGCTATGGAAACTAATACAATAATTCTATGTGATTGAAAATTTAACAAATGATGTAAGTAGGAATATAATGAGACAAAATTTTCAGAGCATTCATATGTCACATGCTACCTGGTCTCATTATTTGATTAAGTGTTTCATGTGGCCTATGTGAATGTACTGACTTCTACCACAGTACTGAGGGGAGGCTTGGTGAATGCTAGCCACTGCATTAATCAGGATATGAGGACATAGAGACAGTCACCTGCTGTAGGCACTCATACATCTGGCTAATGTTTGAGGAAGCCATGTCATATGTCACAAATTCAGCCTAGTTCTGCTACTGAACTGACTAAAGAAGCTCAATAATTAGATCCATCGAAATATTAGGTACAAGTCAATGGAATGCAAAAAGGATCATAGTAGCCACCCTCTCGCTGTGATTGTTGTCAACATCTTTAATAATATGTGCAATGTGCAGAAATATGATATGAACAGCATTGCATTGGAAATGGGCACTAATACTGTGTCTCTTTGCTCTGCCTTAATCCCAAGGATCCTGCCTAATTTGTTTCAAAAGACCTTGAGTACTTATTTTTTTCCCTAATTTTAGAGAAGAAAAATGTGCTAGTTGTGGAAATTGTGAAAAATTGAGAAAATATTTAAAGTAACAAAAACACACACACACAATCTCAAAATCCCAAAAGAACATTCTAAAGAATTATTGTTGTATTTCCTTTATAATGTTTTTGTGCAAGTGTGTGTGTGTGTGTGTGTGTGTGTGTGTGTGTGTGTCTGTGTGTGTATGTGCATACATGCATGTTTTATAAAGCAAAATTGCATATTCTCAGAGGGGATATAAAGTAACATTTTTCACATTTTCAAACTAAATTTTTAAGGAATATTTTTCTATTGGACAATCATATTACTCAAACTCAAAGTACTTTACAAAGCTATTGTCTGAACAAAAGGAAGCTGTCTAATTACAGTATTATATATTGTGCAGTTTAAAAAGCTTGATATATTTACAGATCAAAGCATGTAATACCACACCTGGGTTGCTATAGAGATGTCTAAATTTTATCAAGATAAAAAAAAAACTTTAACAATAAATGCATGTTTCAATAAGTATGCTAAAGACTTAACTTAAACACCCACAAAATTTTTTCAGAAGCATTGTGTGAAAATGCAGGTGCAAGGTATTTTGTGTCTTTTAATTAGCTGGGGTTTTTTTTTGTGTGTGTGTCTTTGATTCTTCTGATGCACCCTTTCTTCTAACTTATTTCCTCATTTAAAAATTGCTAGTAAAATAGTTATGTACATCAAACTTTTCAGACTTTGCTTGTCATAGTATAAGTGTGAAGAAAATACACACTTACATACATATGTACACAACCTGTGTCTGTGTGTATCTCCAGTTGACCCTCATTGTTTGGGAGGTTCTGGTTCTAGTACTCTCCATCAATAGCAAAATGACAAGATTTTGGTATCAGATCAAGTCCCTTCTATAAAATGGCACAGTAGTTGCATATAACCTATACATATTCTTCTTTATAGTTTAAATAATCTCTAGATTACTTATAATAACTGATACAATGGATGAATGTAAATAGTTGTCATACTGCATTGTTTAGGAAATGATGACCAAAAAAACAATAGTATCTGTTCAATACACATTTTTCCCTGAATAGTTTCTACTTGTGATTGGTTCAGTCTGCATTGCGACCCCCCAGAGAAACAACTGCATGCACATGCATATTCAAACACATATAAATATGAACGTATATATGTATTTGCTTATTCATACCTCTCTCTCTCCTCTGTGTATTAACGCAGCACTAGCATGAAGATTCTTATTATTCTTGAGACAGAACCAATATCATCTGATTTGTCTAAGAGTCATCATATGAATTTAGAACTTTGAAATTTTCTGAGAAATTAGGGAGGGTAATTCTTAGGGAGCCTAGAACCTTAGCATCCAGTTTGTTGATTTGACAGTCTCTAAAAAAAAAAATGAACACTTGTTAATAAGACTGAAATTTACCATCATCATACCTTTATCATACCTTTTCTTTCTTTCTTTCTTTTTCTTTTTAAGCAGGATTTGAAAAACTTTGGGCCTGGTAGAAAATAAGAGCGACTTGTGTTAGCAATGAATATTTCATGTTACCGTCAGTAGGAAAGCCAGGGAAGGGTGACCTTAGGATTCCATTTGTAATGATACCATGTGGAAGGTATTCTGTTTGTTCCTTTAGCTGTGTTCAGGTCCTCAAAAGAGAGACACTGAACTCATGGTCTTGTGCAGGTACTTAAAGTAGAATTTGTTACCGAGAGTTTTACAAGAAGATGTTGAGGCGCTGAAATGACATGTAGAATCTGAGAAAACCTAGTGAAATAGTTAGTCCCCCTTATCTTCATGTGATAAATTTCAATACCCCCAGGAGAAGCCTGAAATCTTGATAGCATGGGGCCCTGTGTACAAGCATGGAGATACTGAGACAGTTGATCTGATAAGGAAGATGGTGAGTAGGAGACTAGCAGGACAGAGCAGATATGCTAGACAAAGTGGTGGTTCACATCCCAGCTGGGCCCAAGCAGTAAGTACAAGATTCCTTCACACTACTCAGAATGGCATGGAATTTAAAACTTGTGAGCTATTTACTTCTGTAATTGTCCTTTTAATATTCCTAGATCATAGTTGTCTACAGATCACTGAAACTGGAATATTAAACAGTGGATAAGGAGGAGCTACTGTAATAACAAGTAGGAAATAGAACAACCAGAATAGGGTGGTAATGTTAAGAAACAAAGATATGGACACATACACTCTGCATGAGGCCCAGGCTTCCTGAGATTTTTAAACTCTGGGGATTTTAGCAGGATTCTTATCTTCTTATTGATCTTCATGGATCTTAGAGTAACCCATCCTTTTACTTGAGCTAGCCTTGTGCTCTGCTCCTTGAGCTATTGAAACTTAACTAAAACCCTGTCCTTTCTAACTACCACCCATGTCAAATACCACAGTCTTTTCTGTGTCATGTATTAACTTAGTCAACAGTCATTCTTTCACCCACATACCCAGGAACCTGGACATCTTAATTCATTCTTCTCTCTCTTCACTAACCCCCTCCACTCTCCCTCAGGTCCTGCTGCCTCATTTTCAGGATTCACTTACCCCCTCCCCCCTTTTTTTTCCTTAATAGCTAGCTCTCAACATAGTATTAACTCTCTCCTGAAATATTAAGAGATCCTGGAACCTGTTTTACTCCCACCAATCTTGTTTCCTTATCATCCCCCACATTTTAATCAGGGTAATGAGACAAAATTATAACGATTTGTTTTTCTATTTAAAGCTCTATTACAAGTTTCGTGCCCTCTTAAGAGGGCACCTGTAAGAACCGAGCTCTACCTTTCCAGCTTTAGCTCCAGGGCCTTGGATTTGAATGCCTTACCAATCTTTATTTTCTTAGGCATTTCAGACAGTCTTCAACTCTTCACTCATGGTCATTTTCCCCAGAAGATTTTCTTCCACAGGTGGTTGGACTCTTCTGTGCCGACTTGGCACATTTCATGGTCTACTCAGTAAATATCCTAATTTTCTAGCCTTTCACTAAGCTATCAGCTTGTTGGTGGTGAGATGGTGAAGACTGGCTTATTTTGCATTCCAAGTCTGTAGCATTGCCTGGAATATGCTAGCAACCAATAAACATTTGTTGAATTATGTACCTTAGGCAGTGCAGTCTTTCAGACTTAAAGGGCTTCCCCAGGGCTCCGGCACTCTCTGTCTGACTCCACTTTGCTGCAGCAGGACTTTCAATGGCAGCTCATTCACCTGCTAGGCCAAACCCTGTTCGTGGCCAGCACTGTGCCTATGAGGGTATTTGAACCCTGACTCAGAGGTGCTTAGAGGAATTCTCTGAAGAATAATATGAATCCTTGTGTGGTTTCCCTGGGAGCTGCTTTCACTAAATCCATCTGCCCCCCCCCTCTAGTTTTATCTTAAAATACCTTCAATTTTCCCTGCCTGTGACTGAGCCCCTCAGCTGCTTATTATCTTTGTCCTGCTGTAAGAAAATCTGTTTTATTTTCCTTTCTTTTTTTTTAAGAATGAATATTCTGATACTAACAGACCAGGCTGAGCAGCTGAGTCGGTTGGTTACAGGAAAACTGGAGTCACCCCAGGCACCAAACTGTTTATAGACTGAGGGAAAAATAAATTTAAAAAGAACTTTTTCTTAACGTTACTATATTTAGTTTTGATTTGTTGGATAGAACACATCTTTAAACATCATCATAAGAAAATGAACACTTGGTGCGGATTTACAGCTCCCACTGGAAAGGACTTCAAATGTGAGGAGCTGGCTCCTCTGGGGACCTTTCACGGCTCCGTCATTAGTGTCAAGTGGAGGAGCTCAGAGCCCCTGTACATTTACAGCCTTTGTTCCTCAAGGATCAAAAGCAGGTTTACCTTGTACATATACGAGCTGGGAGCTTGCCACTTCCTCAGGAAGTGCCAGCTCTGTGTCTGAATTCAATTTGGGTTCAGAAACTGCCTGAAGCTGAATTTCAGGACACATCAGCACAGGACACGTCGTTCTCATTATGCATGTGTGATGACGGAGGTAAAGTGGGAGGCAGAAAGAGCTTCCAGAATGTCCACATCCTGAAACCCCAGAGCTGGTGAATACATTATGTTAAGTGACAAACAGGAATTAAGGTAGCAATTGAGCCTTGAATAGACAAAGCATACTGGATTACCCAGGTGGGCCTCATGTGTCCACATGCATTTTAAAAGCAGAAGAGGAAAGAAGAAAAATTTTCAGAAATGTGACAAAGGTGGAGGAAGTGGGGCATGAGCCAGAGAGTACAGGCAACCTTTCTGATCTGGGAAATGCCTTCAGCTGACAGCCAGCAAGAACACATAGACTACAATTGCCCAGAGCTGAATTTTACCAATAATCTGAAGAAGGAAGCAGATGGATTCTTCCCTAGAGCCCAGAGACAACTGATGGCTTGATTTTAGTTCTGTGAAACTCATGCTGGGTTTGTGACCTACCAAACCATGAAAGAATGCATTTGTGTTGTTTGAAGCCACTAAGTTCTTGGAAACTCGTTATTGAAGCATAGAACAGTGATTCAATGATCTGTCAAAAGCGTTGATCACCTTATCCTTAATAGGTACAAAAATGCCTTCTAATTAGAACACTGTAATCAAATTATCAAGGAGAGAAGAAGATGTGGAAATGTCATCCATGGTGAAAGAACAAGACAAAATTTGTGACAATAATTGGTTAAATGGCAAACAGTAGAGCATGATAAGTTGCAAAAGAATCCTGTTGAGTTTTGATTAGAGTCTTAATGAACAGGTAGCAAGAAATGAGTTTTAGTTTCCTTTTTTTCCCCTCTTTTTAATTTGTTTTTCATAGACATCCATGACAGTATATTTTGACATGTTAGACACACTTTATTAGAGTATAACATTCTAATCAGGATCCCAGTTTTGTGGTTGTACATGATATAGATTTTCATTGGTAGTGTATCCATATATGTACATAGGAAAGTTGTATTAGATTCATTCATTCTATTGTCTTTGCTGTTACCATCCCTTCTCCTTTTTTTTTTCATTCCTCTTTGTGTAATCCTTTGACCTTGTACCTTCCCCTTGTTTTGTATTAGCCTCCACATATCAGAGAGAATACTTGACCTTTGTTTTTGGAAATTGACTTATTTCACTTAGCATGATAGTCTCTATATCCATCTATTTATCAGCAGAGCTCATAAAGCCATTCCTTTTTATAGCCAAATATTATTCCATTGGGTATATACACCATATTTTCTATAGGCATTCATCTTTTGAAGGGCACAAGATTGGTTCCATGGCTTAGCTATTGTGAGTTGAGTTGCTGTAATCTTTAATGTGGCTGTGTCACTATAGTATGCTGATTTAAAATCCTTTGGGTATATACCCAGGTTTGTGATAACTGAATCAAATGGTTGTTCCATTCCAAGTTTTCTGAGGATCCTCTGTACTGCTTTACAGAGCGGTTGTACCAATTTGCAGTCCCACAAATGATGTATGAGTGTGCCTTTCCCCCCACATCCTTGCCAATATTTATTGTTACTTGTTTTCATAATTGTTGCCATTCTGACTGAAGTGAGTTGGAATCTCAGTGTAATTTTAATTAGAATTTCTCTAATTTCTAGAGATGTTAAACTTTTTTTTATATATTTGTTTAATTCACATTTCCTCTTCTGTGAAGTGTCTGTTCACTTCCTTTGCCCATTTATTGATTGGGCTATTTTGTTTTTGTTTTTGTTTTGTTTTTTGTTTGTTTTTTCCTGGTGTTAAGTGATTGAGTCCTTCATATATCCTGGAGATAAGTGTTCTGAGGTGTAGGTGGTAAAGATATTCTCCCTTTCTGTAGGATGGAAGCTTTAGTTTCTTGATATCTGTCTAGTAGAGGCTGAGCACAGAGCTTGGAATTGGTCTCAAGAACATTCTTTATTTGTGGTATAGTGGCATCATATCGTGAAGTTGAACATTTCATGACACTGAGAAGAGATTTAGAAAAAACAGTTAATGTTTTTGGGTAATTGTTAAGAGTCCAGTTAGATAAAGCAGGAAGTCATGTACAGGTTGGATAATTTGGAAACGGAAGTGAAAGAGAGGCTTTCCAGAAGGGAACAAATTCATCAGTGTTTTACCATTGAAAAGGTCTGTAACACCTTGTGAGACATCAAGGGTAATGGATGTTTGCTGAAAGCCAACCACAAAGTTGGAGTGAACTCTCCTGCTCCTGCAACTCCATAACAACTTATTTATCTCAGCAGTGGGCAATGGCACGGTACTGAAAATGAGACAGGATCGAGAATATTCTCTTATGTACTTTTCTGTAATCCAACAGAAATGCAGCCTGAGTTGCAACTAGTTTAAGAAACAGTTGCATTTTGGTGTGTAAACCCCCTCAAACCAGGATGCAATGAGCCATTGAAAATCAGGAGAACTGCTCAGATGATGCAGCATTTCAGCCAAAAGTGGGGGTATCTGAGGGACAGGAGAATTTATGGGGACAAAGATAATTCTTAGGACAGTTCCCAATGCTGCTTCTTCTCCAGAAATGATATGACTAAGTGATATGGCAGAGAAAGGCCCCAGCCTATCAGAAATGACACCGGATGTTGCCCCTGCTGCTCATTGACCTCCAGGCCTAAAGGTAGATGCAGACCCTACCTCTAATGTGTCTCCCGGCCTAGGGTTCCATAAAGCCAGGTTTCTGTGGAGCCAAAGGCTCATGAAAGCCAGGAAGGGTATTGAGAAAAGCACCATAATTTCAGTATGAGGAGATGCTTAGAATTCCTATCATCAGCAATTGTTAACATTGGGACATTATATCACTTGACCAACTTCTCTAAAACTTTAGTTTCTTCATTTGTCAAATGGTACTGACACTAGTAATGTGCTCCTTTCAGAGTGAACATTTCTGTATTTTTGGTATAATTTCACTAACATCACATAAATCTTCAGCAAAATGTTATGTGTTATAAAGAGTTAAATATTGTTATAGCAATGAGAATTATATTTAGTCTGTGGGGGCTGCCACAACAAAACACGTGAACTGGTGGCATAAACAACAGAAGTTTATTCTTCACACTTCTGGAGGCTGGAAGTCTAGGATCAAGATTTGTTTGTAGGGGTTGTTTCTTCTGCGGCCTCCCTCCTTGGCTTGGAACTGACCTCAAGTGACTTTCCCTCTGTGTAGATGTGTCCAAATTTTCATTTCTTACAAGGACATGAGTCACGTTTGAATGCAATTCACTCTAATAATTTCACTCTAACTTACCTCTTTAAAAATGTTTCCTCCAAATACAGTCACATTCATAGATACAAGGGGTTGGGTCTTTAACATATGAATTTGGGGAACACAATTCCACCCACAACAATTATTATTACTATGGTTATTATTTATCCCAACTCTGTAGTTAAAATACTATATTTGATTTATGAAAGGCATAACTGCCCTCTACAAATAAAACTTCATTAAAAATGTGAATGTCTATTTTAGGTTCCTTTTAGACCTTAGGGTCACAATGTTACTACTTCTCAGGGACAATAGCAAGAAAGTAGCCTGGTTCCAGTGCCTTCCCTTTGCTCAAATAACCACAGAATTAGTGCTTGGCCTGTGTGGTCTTTGACACCTTGATCATAAAAAAACTGTCCTTAAATTATAACCTCATTTTTCATTTTTGTGCAATGTATGGGCATCCAGTGTAGCAATTTTTTTTTTTTGTAGCAGCGCTAAATTCCATGTGGGAACACACACACACACACACACACACACACACACACTCACAAACACACACACATACACACACATGCACAGAAATAAAGAGAGAGAGAGAGAGAGAGAGAGAGAGAGAGAGAGAGAGAGAGAGCACACGAGCATCATCATGCTTAGTTGATATTTTCTCCCCAAAACTTGAAACTGTATATTCTCAGTAGAGCCTCTCTCTTGCTAGGCATAGCGAGTACACTGGTATTTTAGGAAGAAGGCATGTATCCCAAATTCCCAGTGGTCCCCTTTAAATCCAGGCTTCAGACAAGCAAAGATATGGACAGTGAGCAGCATTTATCCCAGGGAAACTGATCAAGAAAGAGAAGCCACCTGGATTAAATAAGTCAAGGAAACCTGCCTACTCAGAACCATAATTTGATATGCTAATCACTACAGAAGCATGTTTTATTGGTCCATTTAATTTGGTCTGGGGAGAAATTTCCCATAAGGATTTGGGGATTTTGCAGACCTAAGGCACTAACATACAAAGCAAAGTTGGATTTTGCTATATTAGCTGCCCCTGTGGAATCAGTTCATCAAGGCTCCTAATAACTAAAGCAATGGCTTTCAAACTTTAATGTCTTTAAGAATTATCTGGAGAGCTTGTTAAAATGCTACAGGCTCAGGAGATTCTGATTCATTCAGTCTTGTGTGGGATCCAGAAATCTGTACTGTATTAAGCCTCCCATACCACTCTAGGCAATTTTAATTTTTCATATGAACACTCATAGTGTGTTTATTATATGTCAGACACTGTTATAAGCATTTTATAAATATTAACTTATTTGAAGTCATAAACCCCAGTGTTTTTCTATTAGTATTTTACAGGAAAGAAATGAAGGCAGAATTTCTTATGCAAGTACAGCACTAGTAGGTGGCAAGGCTGAGAGCTGAACCCAGGCAATTTTGTTCCAGAATCCATTCTTTTGGCCACTATGTTATGCTTCCCCCTTATTTTGATATGAATTTTCCACTAGTTACACTTTGATAATTCTTTAATAAAATTAAAGAATTTCACATAGGTATAATCACTAACCCCATATAAAAATGGTTCCTATAAATCAATATACTGTTTTTGAAGAAAGGAAAACACAAACATTCATTAAATATCTTTTTTATACCAAGGGCTCTGATAACTAGACAGTGTTGAAAGATATTGTAAGAGAAATAATTTTAAAACTGTCTTAGCTGACAGTTTACAACTTCACTGATTCTCTCTTTGGCTGAACCGACTCAATCAAGAAAACAAATAAAAGTCAAGCTTTCTATATTTTCAGATGTTCAACTGCTGCTAAGTAAAAGCACAGGGTTCATCCAGTGCATGATTTCTTAATTTGTCCCCATTTTTCTTTCTTTTAAATAATTTGTAATTGGGAAAAACCTTCAAATTGCAAAGATATTAAAAAAAATAGTGCAATGGAACTTTGATAGCTTTTACCCAGAATTACTCTCTATTCATATTTTTATCCCATTTAGGTCCCAAATTTGTATTGTCTCTCTCTCTCTCTCACTGTTTCTCTTTCTGCCTACATGATACACACGTAAGTTTTTAGAACTGTTAGTTTAATAAGCATTTCTTCATAAGGGAGGTTGGGCATTTTATCCAAGACAGTTCAAATCAGTATCAAAGTGATTGGACATGATACATTCACTTGCCAGTCGTTTTTCAGAACTATAGAAGCCCTAGTGATACTTAGTTGTGCAAATATACTGATCTGGAAGGTCCAAGGAGGTTTGTTGGTGCTTTATACAGGATGGGACATTGGAAGGGATGGCTCAGAGACTGGGTTTGCCCATATTCCTTGACTGAATGTCACACATGACCTCTATAATATGATGCTTTTAGTATACTTGAATTTCTTATTTACAGGATATCCAGGGATTTCAGAGAATAAGTTATTAGAAATCTGTGGCCGTTTTTAATCTTCATATTTTCTCTATATATTCTATAATGATGAGCTCACTGTCACCTGGTGTGGTCATGTTCTAGGCTGTACAACAGAGAGAAGGGCAGAAGTGTGGAGAATGAGAATATAGATTTCTTGACTCTGAGGAGAATTTCTGTAGCCAAAAAGTAGAAAGTAGTTAAAGTTGATCTTTGCTGTTCTCCAAATATTTTTGCTTTGAATTTTTCTGTGAGGTGGGGATTTAGGCAAATATGTTGAATAATTGAATTTAGTTCTAGGAAACAATTCCTGCTCTGTCTACGAAATTCCTAAGTCATTGTTTCTCACATTGCTAAAATTGTGTATCGTATTGACCATTTTTATTGTTATCAGAGTCCCTCAAGGCATTTTTTACCTACTTTTAACTTTAACTCTATCTCATTTAATTTTTAAAATAAATTTTAATCATTATTATGAATAGGAAGCCATTATCACTTAACATATGTATAGATACCTCTGAAAATGAAACTGGGAACTAAATATTGTTATTTTGTTCTAGCAAGTGACATATAATCTTGTTAAAAATTAAAAAATGAAAACAAACAAGCATTGCAGATAAATTATTACCAAATCAAGTAATTTCTCCTGATTTATAAAAGGCTTGGAAGATAAGTGAAAATAAATAATTTAGTATGCAAATTAGGGTTACACTGTGCTCTGCCTGAGAATCACATAACATCATTTCCTGTATCCATCATGGCACCATGCATTTGGGACTTTATCAGCTAGATTTTGCAATGTAAAACCACTCTGAAGTCCAGCAGTGTAAAATAGCTATCCTTGAGTTACTAACAAATTTATAGGTCCTTAGTTCATCCTGTGTCTGGTTGGACAGCTCCCCAAGGCTCTACACTCTGTCACCTAGGCTCACCATATAAATATGAATGGGCTCATATAGCATGTCTCACATATGAGACAGGTGGCCTTTAGATATGGTTAAGCTCCATTGTCATGTGGTCACTGATCCTGAAGGGGATTAGCTGAGATTTGCTCACATGATCCTAGCAACCAAAGAAGGTAAGAGTCTGGACCTGAAATTATTCCTATCATATTCTATTGTTTAAAATAAGTTCTGATTCAATGGGTAGAAAAGTGCTTTCTACTTTTTAATAGTATTAGGGGCAAAAAGCTGTGGTCATGTAAAATTCTCCAAGGGGCATGCCTTTTCTTAGAAATTATATTTCAGAAGAGACATATAGAGAAAGCACACTGTTTACCAGAATAAAGCTTTAACTTCAAGCCTGGAACTGGGTGAAATCATATAGGAACATTAAAAAAAAATACTTTTATTTCTTTAGTTAGTAAGACATAGAATGGCATTTTCAAGTTGTACTTCATGACAAATTTGTGTTGTGTTTGGTATTAAAAAGTATTATGCAAACAAGTATGCAATGCAAAACAACAAGAAAATGCTAGAATACAGAAACTATTCTGAAAATTCACAAAGTTTGTGTGAATATGTAAAAGTCAGTGAATAGGTTTTCTCAGCGTTTCCCAAACTGACCCAGAATATTTTGGTCATGGACCTACCAAATTTCACTCAACAAATATTATTCTATTCCTATTTTGTGCCAGGTCCTCTGTTAAATCTTGGGACTTGGTAATTGAACAAAGCACATGTAGGTTCCACCCTCAAAAATCATCAAATACAGTGAGCTGTATATTACCCAAATGACTATGCATCAATGATCACACACTAAGAACTGAAACATGAAGAAAGCATCCTGAGTAATATATAAGTATCCTATAACATTCAGAGAACTAATTTAATCAAGACAGGCAGGTAGATGAGAAAAAAAAAGAAAACTTGTATAAACCACAAGGTACCTGTAGTCATCAAAAATAAGATGGGAACATAGTTTGTGAAAATGTTGGGCTATCTATGCTAACCAGTGTAAGATCTGCTAGTCACATGTGATTTTTAAAATTTAAATAATTTAGAAGTCAAATAAATATAGAAGTCTAGGGCCTCCTCTGCTCTAATCAGATTACGGTTTCTCAGTACCTCAAGGTCACTATGGTACTATAGAAAATCATACAAAATAAAAATCTTTCCATTTCTATAGAAAGTTCTTTCAGGTCGCTTTGCCCATGGGGCTAGGGCTGTGGCTCAGTGGTAGAGCGCTTGCCTTCCACATGTGAGGTGCTATGGGTTTGATCCTCAGTACCATATAAAAATAAATAAAGATACTGTGTCTATCTACAACTAAAAAATGATAATAAAATAAAAAATTTTTAAAAGATAGCCTTGCCCAGGCTCAAGGCTTAGCAAAAACTAAGACCCATCAACCAAAGTCCATATAGTGGCCTGTTTTTTTCACAATCTGCAAGTTAAGAATATTTGAAACATTTTTAAAGGGCTTGAGGAAGAAGGAAGGAGAGAAAGAGAAAGAAAGAGTGAAGGAGGAGGAAATAAGATAAAAAGGGAGGGAGAAAAGAAGGGAGAAGCAGGACAATTGTAATGGTTCCTATGTGGTCTGAGAAATAGAATGTTTACTCTGTGTTTCTTCATAGAGAAAGTTTGTGACCAGGGTCCTGGGGTTTGCATCCTCCTTCTTGCTTGTCCTTCCAAGGCAGTATTAGTAGCTTGGGTGTGCTGCCTGCTTAGAAAGCTGCATTTGACACTGCTTGGTGACCAGCAAAACATCATGCTGCCATTCCATGTTTTGGAGTTGTTGCTAAGCAGCCGCCATGCAGGTGAGGGAGTTAAATTTTGAGCCATGGCATCTAGTGGAGCTGTGAAGACAGTTGTGGCTAATGGAAGATAAGTGAAAGTAATGGCTGTCATTTGGGGTTCCAGGTGATGGGATCCTGGCTGATGACTCATGACAATCTCTTTTTCCTTTTTCTGCCAGTTGGAAAATGTTATGCTCAACACTCTAGCCTACACCTGATACCTGATCAATAGTTCTCAGATTTATAAACACATACTCATTAATTTCTATTGTGCCCCATTGGCCATAATTATACTAAAAATATTTGTACTGGAAAAGATATATAACAAAAGCTGTATTACAGACTAACTATTTTGGGGGCCTATATGTCTTAGAAATTAATAGCTTAGGAAAAAAAATACCACTTGAAGTTTCTAGGGGCAAAATATCAGTCATCAAATTCATTCAGGGAATATATCCTAAGTCCCCAAAGCAGATGTGTCTAAGAAGTAAATTAATCAGTCAGGTTTACCAATTAACCAAAATTCTAATGGTCTTCATTTTAATAGATTGCTATGATTAACCCTGACATAATTTCAGTTCATAAATGCGTAATCAAGATAAATGACATCTTGAAGAGATACAATAAAACAAAGGTCCAAGCCAATGCAATACAATACAATACACACACATACACACACACATAAAATTTAGCTAATTCAACCAGGATATTATTTATTATTGTTAATTATGGGATCTTCCATATATAAAACTTGTCTCATTTGTGATATCACTTAAATCTCACAATAACCCAGAGAGGCAAATAAATCACATTTATTTAAGTTTTATTTAAGTTAAAGATATTTGAGCACTTAATATTAAAGCATTTAATAATCATGAACCTCCTCCTTCAAGTCCTAAAAATCATGAAATGCCTTGCCAACCCCATCTTTTTGCTAGAGCAGTGTATGCAACATTATTAAATGTTATATTATATTTTGCTAATATGTGCTTTACTTTATTCAATGGTTTTGGAGGGGATAATAAGCAATTGTTTAAAAAAAAAGAAAAAAGAAAGAAAAACTGAAAACTGCACTATAAAATAAAAAATAAATAAATAAATAAAAGAGTGTTCATCCAGGTAGACAACTACAATGTAAATGCTAATTAAAGTTCAAGGTCAATCTGGAGGGAGAATACTTAAAATCATTCACAGAACTCTGTTCAGGGTGCTCTGTATACTTCTCAATAACTTCAATCAATGTTGAAAGAAATTTTTTAAAAATATAATTTATGAACAATTTAAATATGAAAGAGCAGGTGATTTGGGATGAATTTTGGAATGAATATTCAGAATCAGAAGACTGATGTGTCCACACCAAAACTAACAACATGAAATCTAACAGGTTGACTTTCTGTGTTCTAAAACACATTTATAAAATACATGTGCAAGAAGACATGGAGTAGCAGAAGATCAAAAAATGTTTAAACAAAATTTCAAATTACATTGAGACTCTTAAATTGAAAGCATATGCCTAAGAGTGCCATTCGTAACGGAATACTGCATATTTTCTAGTATCCAGCTGATTATTTGTGCAATTATCTGTTGTACACACTGGAGTATCTGTGTCTTCAGATATGAATTTCTTCAGCAAACCAGGTGTGTACTACAAGGCATGATGTTGACCCCCTCATATTCTTTTTAGTGTAATAAATTAATTGTATTTCTCTTTGTGATCTCTGTTTTGCTCTCTTTCTCATGTACTTTGTACAACTATGGGAAGAGTAGAGTGTTGCAATCTTAGATAAGAATAAACCTACTCTCCTTATCATTCTGTGAGGTTAGATGAATCGAGCTCTGAACAAGAGCTGCTCCTCCTACTTGTAACCTACTGAAAGGGAGCTGGGACCATTTTACATGACTAGAAATTCTGTTCTCTCACTTGCTGGCACTCTAGTAAATTTAATCATAGCTCCTGATAGTTGGAGTCATTTGACTTGTTGCTTTTCAGTCTTGTCAC
The DNA here is from genome assembly GCF_045843805.1 of Urocitellus parryii. Taxonomy (NCBI): domain Eukaryota; kingdom Metazoa; phylum Chordata; class Mammalia; order Rodentia; family Sciuridae; genus Urocitellus; species Urocitellus parryii. The sequence goes on from NC_135531.1 coordinate 176,238,253, forward strand.
CTTAAACAGGGTGTTCTCAGGTTGTTTCTTCTGAGCACTCAACTCCAATCTATTCATGGTCATCTTGTGTAAGAGGCCTGCCCAGATTTCTGCACTGGAAGCAGTCTTTCTGTCCTGCAGAATTACAATATTTATAACTACTTGTTGGAATTTAGTTATATAGTGCCTGATAGCAGTATAAAATAGTTCAATGAAGGCAGGATTAGATTCAGCACATAAAGCCCACCTCTGACTGGAATGAGCATGTAACCTCAGATCCCCAACTGAGTATATTACTCTAATTTGTAGTAGGAAATGCTGCTACTAGATTATTGGGTTTTTGATTTTTTTTAAATTTTATTTGTTTTTTTTTAGTTATACATGACAGTAGATTATATTTCACATATTTCTACAAACATGGAGTAGAATTAAATAATTCTAATTAAATCCTTATTTTAATTAGGATCCCAGTCTTGTGAATGTACATAATGGTGGGATTCATTGTGGTGTGTTCATATATGTACATAGGAAAGTTGTGTCCAGATTCATTCCACTGTCTTCCTTATTCCTATCCCCCTCCCTTGTCTTCATTCCCCTCTAATACATTGAACTTCTATTCTACCCCTCTCCTTTGTTGTGTGTTAACATCCACATATCAGAGAGAACATTCAAACTTAGGTTTTGGGAGATTGGCTTATTTCACTTAGCATGATAGTCTCCAGATCTATCCGTTTACCAGAAAATGCTATAAGTTCATTCTTCTTTATGGCTGAGTAATATTTAACTGTGTATATATACCTCATTCTCTTAATTGAAGGACACCTAGGTTGGTTCCATAGCTTAGCTACTGTGAATTGATCTGTTATAAACACTGATGTGGCTTCATCACTGTACTAGGCTAATTTCAACTCCTTTGGATATATATTGAGGATCTGAAAAACTGAGTCCAATGGTGGTTCCATTTCTAGTTTTTTGAGGAACTTCCATACTGCTCTGTAGAATGCTTGCACCAATTTGCATTCCCACCCTTGTCTGAGTGTACACATTTCCCTGTATCCTCATGAACATTTATTTTTTCTTGTGTTCTTGATTGTTACCATTCTGACTTGAATGAGATAAAATATCAGTGTAGTTTTTCTTTGCATTCATTTCTCTAATTGCTAGAGGTGTTGAATGCTTCTTTCATATATTTGTTGACTGATCATATTTCTTCTTCTGTGAAGTGCCTTTTCAGTTCCGTTGCCCAATTAGAGATTGGGTTATTTGTTTCAAAATGAATTTTAAAATGTTCTTTTCTATTCTCTACCAGATAAAATGTAAAATTATACTTGTTCCCTAAAATTTGGGCAGGATTCACCCATAAAGCCATTTGAACCTGTCATTTATTATTTAATTATTATTTAATTTATATTAATATATGGCTACCTAGGTATCTATTTCTTCTTAATGATCTTTGACAGTTTTTAATCTTCCATGAATTTTTAATTATATCTAAGTTGTCAGGTTTTGCGTAAAGTAGTTTATAATGATGCTTTGTTATTCCTTTAATATCTTGAAGATCTTTCCTTTCTGATATTGGAGATTTGTTGCTGCTCTCTTTTCTTTTGAATGTTTTTGTCTTGATCTTTAGAGTGAATAACTTTTGGCCTTATTTTCTCTACTGTGCCACTTTTCTGTTTGGTTAATTTTGCTCTTGTCATTAGTAGTCTCTTCATCCTACTTACTTTGGTTTATACTGCCCTTCTTTTCCTACATATTGTACGTGTCACTTAAGCCTGTGTTTTTTTGCACTAAATCCTAGTTTGATTATAACCTGAAAATTTTCATGTGTATTAATTTTCCTATTTTAATTTAGTGAAAAATATTTATTCTTTAACATATAATTGTTATATATATGATGGCATATATAACATATGATTTATTCTTTAACATATAATTGCTCAGAATTGTGTTTTTCACTTTCCAATATTTGTGATTTTTTTCTTCCATGTATCCTAATGTAAATGTTGATTGATTTAGTTTCATTTCTTTCCCCTAGAAAATATACTTTATCATTCCAATAGTTTGAAAATTTTTCACAGTGTTTTCGTGGTTTAGTTCATACTCTCTCGGTCACACTTCATGTGCACTTGATGCTGTGTGCAGATGTTGTGCTTGGTTTTATATGATCAGGTCAGTGAACTTGAGAATGTTGTTCAGATTTCCTGGATTTTTAACAAAATTTTTTCTATTTGCACTATCAAATGGTGAAAGATCGTGTTAATCTCCAAGCATGACTGTGAAGTTGTCTAGTTTCTCCCTTTATGTCTTCTGTTTTTCCCCTTATTTTAAGCCTTGGTTATGAGATGTATAAATATGTATGATTATTGTTTAGTTTCTCTTTTATACTTAGAAATGCCTCTGTATGCTTGGTAAAATTGATTGCTTTGAAGTCCACCTTTTCTAGTACAAATATTGCTTCTTTCCCCTTCTTATGCTTTGTGATGTATACCCTATATTTTTCAATTCCAGGACCCTCAACTTACCTGCCTTCATATTTAACATGCATGTCTTTTCAGTAACATATATTGAGAACTAGCTCTTTTATAATGTCTACCATTATCTTTCCTTTTAGAGTGTTTAGTCCATTGACATTTACTGTGACATTTACATGTTTAGATTTAGTTCTGATTTAGTTATTTATGATGGTGTGGTCTCTGTTTTTGGTCCTATTAGCATCTCTCTTTCTTATTATCTTCTCAATTATTGGATTATATTTTTAGAATTCAGATTATTCATTCACTAGCTTTTTGTTTATGTCTCTTTTTATCATTTTAGGTGGCTTCTGTATAGGATTATCATTTACATCACTAAAACCAAACTATAGAGAACTTAGAATTCATTTGTACCATTCTGTGTGAAATATAAAGAAATGTTCCAAACATACAATAGGTGCATTTATCCCCATTATCTTTTGTATCACAGTCGATATTTGCATTCATCTATACACAATATAAAACCCACAAAATAATGTTTTATTTTAAAGAAATTAAGAGAAAGTAGTTTTTATGATTCATCTACACTTTTAACATTTCTTATGCTATCTAATCATTCCTAAACTCCAAACTTTTATGTGATTGAATTTCCTAATTTACCTTTAGTCTTATGATCATTCTTGTTTGTTTTTATGGGCATTTTTTTTGTGTGTGTGGTGTAGTTCAGAAGGAAATAAATTTCTTTGGTTTTCTTTAACAGAAAATGTATTTATTTTACATTATTCTTGGAGCATTTTTCACTGCATTTTAAATTATGGAGTCACTTTTTTATGTTATCATTACTTTCTTGCTGTAAGGATTTTTCTCCCACTGTCTTTTGATCTCTGTGGTTTCTGCTGAGATGTCTCTGTTTGTTCAAATTGTTGTTCCTCTACATTATGTATTATTTTCACCGAGTACTTTAAAATTTTCTCATGCTTTTTGGCTTTGAAAAATTCGAGTATGATCATCTACAAAATATCTCCTGAACATATCCTACTTGGGGTGTGCTGAGTTATTAATGTTAACATCTTGTTCATTTCATAAAAAAAAAAATGGTTGTTATAGTCATTATTTTCTAAGCAGCTCTTCTGCCCCATTTTATTTCTTCTCCTGGGAGCCCAATTACCCATCTTAAAAGTTTTGATGTTATCCTATAGATCTTCTGGGCTCTGTTCATTTTTTTCCTCCTCTCTTTTTATTTAAGGAAATATACTGATAGGCTACACATTCACTGGTTCTTTTCTCTGTCATCTCCATCCTATTAATTTAATCCAATGATTTGATTTCAGAAGTTTATTTCAGTATGAACAGTTTGCTTGTTGATTTTTACATCGTCTGTATCTTTGCTGAGATGTCCTATTTTCATTCATTATAAGTGTAAAGTTTCATTTACTTTGCAGAATATAGCTGCATGAGCTGCTTTACCATCCTCTTATAATTATCACTTCTTAGCCATTCACATGTTGATTTTCTTTTACCTTGGGTTTGGCTCACATTCTTGTTCTTCCTACACTGAGTCATTTTGGATTGCATCATGGGCACCCTAAGTGTTATGCCATGCACATCTGGATTCGGTTCTGTTTTCTCCCCCATGGATTGACAATGCTTTTGATATTAGTAGGCAATGTCTTTGTTTATTCTGGGACTACAGACTGCTCCACTTTCACTCAGTTCATGAATTGTCTGTCCATTGGTTGGCCAGGAACTTGAGCGGAGTTTATGGAAAAATCTCTCTGGATGTCTCCTTTCTGCTGCTTACTCTTGGACATCTCTTATTACCCTGGAACTCTTTCATCTGGTTCTTTCGACTAGAAATCATTTAAAACCTATCTTCAGGAAAACTGCAACTACCCTGAGGGTAAAATGCCAATAAAATGGAGATTTTATTCTATGGTAGATTCTCATTTTGATTCCCTTTACGAAACTGTCTGCTTTCTTCATCCTCCAGAGCTGTTAGCTTCATATTTGATATAGCATTTAAAGCTGTCATGTCTGAGAATTCATTTTTTTAAAGCTCATTCTGCAGTCTCAAACACACAAACTTCATATTCATTAATTTTTGAATAACTGAAGTGATACTATGTTAACCTTCAAATGAATGATAAAGATTTTAATAAATTTTGTCAAATGCATTAAAAAGCATTTTGAAAAAGAACAGTAACAATGGCTCTTTCATGAAATTTTTATTTATATATCAATCTTATTAAATATGTTAGTTGATTTCTATGTACTTATTGAAAAGCTCAGGACTAAATTTTTCAGGTAATTTATTCCTGTACATCTTTGGGGAAAAAGGTTTCAGCTTGGTTGCCTCTAAAGCATGGTTCATTCACATTTAATTATCTTAAGAATAGGACACTTATAACATTAATCCACAAAGCTGAATTTATAATTTGTTAGAGATGGCAACTTTGAAGTTGACATTTCTTTTATATCAATGAGATTGCAGCTACAGATGAAGGGCAAATGGCAAATTATGCAAAATAAAAGTTTAATCATGAGAGAAAACTTAAGTTGAATATTTCTGTTTGATTAATAATCTATAAGCAGATACCATCTAATTTAAATTTATACAAAAGCATACTGCTGTTGCAAAATTGCTATCATTTAACAGTGACATCAATCCATGTTCCCTTCCCCCATTCTCTGTGTGTAACCAAGAATTGTAGTCACTTGATTGTGAACTGGCCTTTTTAGAATTAATGTCTGGAAAATAGAGAAACAAAAAAAAAAAATGCTTTATTTTAACTATCCTATTTATACCCATTCACCTACTTATTTTCTCTAAATCCTTTATTGGTCCTTATGAGGACAGAATCATTATTCAATTTTATCCCAGTTACCTAGATAAAAGAGAAAAGTTATTAGAATCTTGAATTTTGGCTTATACTCACTGGAAATGTTCAAGTTTGTCAAAGACGACCTTAAGTTTGTGAGTAGAATTGCAAACAAAACCTAGTCAGGTAAAATAAGTTCCAAGGAATTGCAATGGATTTCACTTTTGCCATTATCTGGACTTCAAAATGTTATTAAAATGTCCTAAGATTGCTTTAGTTTTTGAGGGGTAGTGATGGGGAACCCCCCCCCTTTTTTTGGCCGACCTATCACTCTTTTAATATCAACACAAACACTGACTACCCACATATAAACAGATGATTAAAAGCGATTCTTCCCCATTAAATACTTTCAAGCCTGGGATATATTACCAGAATCTGTAACGTAGATAAATACTTTAAACACATTGCTATTAAAATTGATCATACTGCTCAGATTACATAGGAAGTTACTGAGGGAAAAGAGGGATTTATTATTTGGGTTAATGAACATTACATAGCGATTTAGATCTAATTTTAACCACTTATGTAATACTAATTGTACAACTTTAGACAACTGATTTGGCCTCTGTTGCTTCAGCTGTAAGATTAGATTTCATTGTACTAAATCACCTATAAGTTTCCTTTATTTTTTAAAAATAAAGGAAATTTATATCACCCTTGAATATAAGTAGGAATTTTTTAAGTCTGTAAGTGAAAGTCTGTTTGTTGGTAGGTTAGAGGACTCTAAGCAATGACATCAATAGTCACTATTTGTTTTAAGAGCTCAAGAAACTATTAGACATAGTTTCTGTGCTAAAAGAGCTATTATTAAAGAATAACAAAGTTATATGTATAAACCAACATTGTATACTTTTCCAAAGTACACACAGCTTTTTAAAGATATTATAATTAAATTTGCATCATATTAAATAATTCAGTTCAACCCCATAGTTTCTGTTCATCTTTACTTTCATGTCTAAGACAGATGATGTCACTCAGTATTCAAAAACTTCATTTAAAAATACTTTCTCTAGTTTGTCTAATTGCTCTTTTGAGAAATTTAAATTTTGACTTTTTTTTTCTTTCTTCTCTTTCATGTAAAGTTGCTGATTTTGTGATACTGTGGTTTTATGAAAGAAAAAGATCATCTTCCTCCCAGGAAAAAATTCTATGTGAGAAAAAAAATGCATATTAGCAAAGTAACAGTTCTTCCTTGGACCACTCCTGGCACAGCCTGGGGGTACATACCACAGTTCCTTTGGGGGAACTCAGAGCTGTGCAAATTGCTTTTATCAGATTTGCTAGGGATTCACTCAGTGTCCTGAAAAAGTCAGTTAGTCACTGGTCATTTAAAATTACATGACAACAAATATACTTAAAGCATATGCTTAATTTCTTTGGAACAATTTCCAAAATACATGATTATTATTTAGATAACTTAAAAGTAAAACATTTAAGAGAGCTGAAGAGTATTGACTTTTGATGCATATTGACATTTGTCCTCAGAGAGTTAATGCACTTGCCATTTTACCTGAAATGTTTCAGAGTCATATTTCCCTTTATTCTTGTCAACATGCTAGATATGCTCAATATAATAAATAAATATAACTGTATGTAAATTTTGACATCTCAGAGTTCAGTATGTTCTTTTGGAGGAAAAAAGTCAATGTTTGAATCAAAATTCCACCTTCAAGATGTAGCCTGTCATCTGATATTTTCTACAGTTAGTGACAAGGATACCATATTGTCTGCAAATTATGACCTGGAATAAGCACACAAAAGAAGGAATCCAATTTTAACTCTGACAGTGGCAGTGACCAGGAAAATAGAACAGATCCGTTTCCACAGTTTTCTCTGCTCTCCAGGGTGTCTGAAGAGGCAGGTAAGATAGGATGTCAGCTCATGCTCCTGTGTAACATTTGGGCAAAACAAAGCTCGGCTGGAAGAGGTTGGTCCCCCCTTGGCTGTTGTTTTTCTTTGGATTTCCTGACAGCTATGACCGTGTAAGCCTAAGCACAGAGAAAAGGAGATAAACTGTCAGTCCCGCTATGTGCAAAGCTGGCACATTTTTAAAACAGTGTTTTGAGCAAGATAAATCGTAACCTTTTTAGAGCAGTGATGTTTCTTCATCAGAATTTGGATCTATGAACAAATTTGATCCACGGCCAAGATATGGGATAAGCACAGCATTTATTTATTCTGTAAGGTAAAATATTTGCGAGATGATTTTTATCAGGAGGCACTCACTCAGTAACAATCTTTGTGGACTGTATACGTGGTGCAGAGAGATCTACGCGAAACTTACACTAAGATAAACCCCTATGTGTTTACTTCTTAAGGAAGGCATCCATTTCAACTGAATGCCAAATAAGAACATGCATTATTAAGATTTACTTTATAAAAGTAGAGAGGTAAGTGCAGCTTTGGTTAGCTGAGAAAACACCAAGGTGAGACCCGCTGTAATCTGAATTAATGTCCTTTGTAGCTGTTTTATTTGAAAACAGATTTTGAGGCAGTGTGATCTTTCGGTCTGTCCAGATCCCCTCTTAAGCAAATGGGTATGCTGAGACTAGACTGCAAGTTTTAAGTCTGGTGGGGACAGCAGACTCTCAATGTCACTCTCCTGCAAGGGTAGGGCTGACCATCTTTAGAGCTCCTCTATTGTTTCGTCTTCCCAGCATAGCTCTTAGAAACTTTAGTCTTCTGGTCATCAATCTGAAAATAATGGATCTTAGACTTTGTTAGCTGAGAAATTTCCCAACTTCTGATTCAAAATCAGCCTGCCTAACTACAACTCTTAGACCTGTCATGGCTTTGAAGACAACCCCAGGAACTTTTTCACCCTTAACTCTTTGGCAACTCTGCACAGCAGAGCAGTGCTAGGACTGAGCAGGTCAGTCATGGTAGCCCTGTTCTTTCAGGGTAATTGCTATCATGATTCACAATCATTGTCTCTTTCTTTTAAGGAAAATCACTCAGATTTATCCTGCCTCCTTCACCTTCAGTACCATAACTTAAGTCTATGTCTCTTTAATTTCACGATCCTATCTCTGCTTGGATCTTCTTACCATTACCTTGCTTTCATCCAATCTGCCATTATCACTATGATGGCCCACTTTACTTTTCATCATATCATTTATTTTTCGAAAGCAAAGTAACGACCTCTTTCCTATCATGTTGTAGAAGCTCCTGTAGGAGAATATTACAGTCATTTAAAATACCAGTCTCCAATTTCCTCTGTCATACTTACCTGACATTAATTTCTTTTTCAATTGCATTTATTCCAATTTTAAATGCTTCTTATTACTTAATAAATGACTTCAGGACCTGCTGCTAATTTTTAATAACTTGATACTTAGGAAGAGTTTGATAGACATTTTCATGATGTCAGAAGACAATATGAAGATGGGTAGATGGTAATAAAGTAAAGAGAAAAGTAATCTTCAATACCCACCTCTTCTTCATGGGTAGATCGTAAAGAAATTTAAGAATGGCCTTTTTCAGTAAATTATTAGCATGCTTTTGTTGGTTGTATTCAGTGCCTGGGATGCCAGAGTTTATGTAATTTAATGCTGATAAAAAGCTTTGCATTGTTTCTCTCATTTTGGAGATAAGAAGACAAAGAGATTATCTCATAATTTTTCTAAGAAGAGAATTTCTGAGCAGGAAGGTCAAAATTCTAAACTATTCTATCACCTTATGCAGTTTCTCTGGATTTTCAAAAAATTATTTATTATCTTCCTATGGTAAACATTTTCATAGTTCTGCATGATTTGCAGTCTTCTCCTATCTTATTCTGTCCATGCTACAGATAAATATCTTCCTCTAAAATTTAACAGAAGAACCTGGAGAATTTGAGCTTTATCTTATTTTTTTTCAGTGAATAAATAGATAAGCAGAATAGAAAGGAAGAAGTGGGAGGAAAAAAAAATAATGTGAGAATTTTTTTAACCTATCATAGTTTGGATCCTGAACATATTCAAGGGCCCATGGGTTAAAGACTTGGTGCCCAGGGAAAATTGGAAGGAGTGGAACCTATGCGAAATGGAGCCTAATGGAAGGACCTGTGGTCATTGGAGGCATGCCCTCAAAAGGAATCTGTGGGTACCTGGTATCTTCTTCTTGTATTTTTTTTCTTCTGGGTCATGAGGTGAGCACTTTATTCAACATAGCCTCTCCTATATTGCCATCTACCATACCAACTAGAGGTCTGAAAGCAATGGATCCATTTATTCTTAGAATTCTAGAATTGTAAGCCCAATTAAGTCTTTTCTCTTTATAAGCTAGTTATCTCAATTATTTTGTTACAGGAATGGAATACTAACGTATTGCCTATTATCAAACTATGAACTATTCCTACCAAGAATATTTCCACTTTGTTATCAAAGCAATTATACTAAGTAATTAAAGTAATGGGAAATTTTGTTGTGTCTCTTAAACTGAAAATTTATAGAACACCTATTTTGTGATAGGGTAATTTGCTCATCACTTTCCCAGCATCACTATAAATGGAAAATATTATCATCCTTTGTAAGATTGGCAACTAAACTCTGACAAGCATCTGATCAAAATTTAAATAAAGATTCAAATGCATATAATCATCATTTCAAAGTTTAGTATCTTCATTTTAAATATTACTTGACATTGCAACTCTAAAATTTCTGATATAGAGTTCTTTGATATTCAGATGCATATTTTTCACCAAAATTTAAACTGACATAGAAATTAATAAAAATATGAATATTTATTAATTATTGTTAATAATTAAAGTATTGCTATTGATTGAGGCTAACAAAATTGAAATTTTTATTGTCTATTAGTGTTTTCAGTAATAGTTTTTAAATAGTTTTAAACAACACTGGCAAGAATTAGAGGTAGATTTTTTTTTTTTTTTTTTTGATACTGGCAATTGAACCAGGGGTACTTTACCACTGAACTATATTCCTAACCGTTTTCATTTTTGATTGTTGTCATTGCAACAATCTTTACTATTCTTTTTTTGTGTGTGTGTGGGGGCGAACCAGGGATTGAACTCAGGGGCACTTGACCACTGAGCCACATCCCCAGCCTATTTTGTATTTTATTTAGAGACAGGATCTCACTGAGTTGCTTAGCACCTTGCCTTTGCTGAAGCTGGCTTTGAACTCAAGATCCTCCTGCCTCAGCCTCCTGAGAGGCTGGGATTACAGGCGTGCTCTACCACACCTGGCAATACTCTTAATTCTTACAAGCAAAACCTGTTAATTTGAATGTTAGAACTTTAGTTATCAAATGTGGTTTTAACTCTTTGAGTTTGTTTTGAAATTACAAAGAAAGTAGTATCATTAAAATAAATTTGCCTTAATATCGAAGGCATTTGTTTATTTAAAGAAATAGATTAAACAATAAGTCTAGAAGATAGAACCAAACAAAATAAAATAGCACTACTTGAAAATATTTTAGGCCAAAATGTGTTCTTATGTTTTCTCATCCACTTCATCCTGTGTAGCTAGCTTGCCATTGAGTACTGATGAGTTCTTTTTGAATTTTTCTTCTCACTTTCCTCTTGAAAACCAAATTGTGGAACCCAGCAGCAGGCCACAGCTGTTATAAACACTCAGCTGAAGAACTCTCAAACTCTCTAATAGACCAAGTTCAAATGAGCCTAGGATTCTGAATGGATACTCTTCAAGTATGAGGAAAGAGGAGTCATATCTTCTTAGGCCCATTCTTGCTATAACAAAAATCACAAACTCAATTTCACATACACAGGATGTGAATGCTGATGCTGATTTTCTGGGCTCTTTCTCTAGGAGGGGTCCTCTTACCTGTCTAGAGACTAATATGAGCACTTCTACAACAAAAATAGGAAGCGATATTCTATTTGCTTAGCCCATAACAAATCCTTTGCTACTTTGGGTGATAAACAGAAATAACATCAACCAAAAGGAAGCCACAAGAGCTTCTGCCTTCCCTCTCCTGGTGTGATTAGAACTAGTCAAATGCAACCAACAGCCCTTGGCTGTCACAAGTTGGGTTTGCTCTCAAGTACTTTGCACTTCCCAACTCTCAAAATGCAGGGGGAAGAAGGTTCTAAGAAAGAAAACTTGATTTGCAGAGAATTAAAAAAACTGAAGTCAATTTATAAATCAATTCTAGCCTGGGTAAAATAATGCCTTGGATTTTCCCTGACCCCTTCTGTCTTATCAATGATGCCATGCTTATCACTTTTGGAGATGGGATAGCTATGGGAGATTTAGTAATGTATTTGAAAAATAATATAAATTTAGTTTTTAAAAAAAGTGTCCATAGTGTAAAAAAAATAGGTGTTTCTTCAGAAGAGGAAATTTAATGTAAAAGATATAAAAGCCCACATTTAGTAAAAACATACATATGAAAGCACACATATCTATACAGATAACAACCACATATTTAAAAAGATACACGAGCATTTTAGCCAATTATCTTTAGTACAACATAAGACATTAGCATGTTTAAAACGATGTTATGTTTTTTTAAGCTAGTATTTTTATAAATATATTATAAAACAAAAATATTTTTTTTGCATTCTACCTTTCTTAGGTTTTTAACATTTGTTAAAATTCAACATTTTCAATTTATTTCTTGACTTGTTCAGGGTAATTTATCTTCTATTCGACTCTTATCTCGACATCACTTCTGCTTTATTCACTAACACATATTCATCCTAGTCCTTATCCCATATGTGGTCCACAATATATGTTCTTAGTGTCTGACATATAGCGTTTGAGAAAAAAATTGAGTAGGTGTAATGTATAGAAGTTGGGACCTGGGTGCATATAGCATGTACTATATCCTAACACATTAGCCAGCTTTCTGCCATTGGGTCCAAATTCCTAAGAAAATCAACTTATAAGAAGAATGATTTATTTTGGCTCAGGGTTTCAGAGGTTTTAGCTCATATTCACTTGGCTCTACTAGTTTTGGCCTGCAGGGTCATGATACAATGGCAACTGTCATGTGGTAGAACAAAGTTGCTTATTTCATGACATCCAGGAAGCAAAGAGAAAGGTCCAGGAAGATAATTATCCCGTCAAAAGTATGTCCCCAATGACTTACTTCCTCCCACTACTTTCTACCCTTTATAATCTTTACCACCTCCCAATAGCCCATTAAATTATTTAAGCTACTGAAGGGTTCAGAGTCCTCTCAACCCAATTGTCAGCCAAAAGTCTTACCTCTGAAGAGCCCTGCGTTGGGGACCAAACCTTCCATGTGTAAGCTTTTGGATGAGATTTAAGTTTCAAACACCTAGGCAACAGACCCAGAATCAATATGCAGAAATCATGAAGAGATTAATTTAAATTCAACATATTATATTGTAGCTGTTGTGAAGAATTAAAATATTCACAAATGGAGTAGTTCAGACTTCTAATTAAACCTGGCAGAATAAAATCTCATTTGTAATTATGGCCTTGGAAGCATCAAGTTAGTTGAAATGCTTACAAAACAGGGAAAAGGTCTTTATCCTTAATAATAGGGCATCTCCAACTCCTTTCCCCAGCTGAGATACAAAACTCTGTCTGCTAGCTACACTCTATCATGGAGAAAATTGGAAGGCTTTTATCTAAAAATGGAGAAACCCAAAGGAAAAGATGTGTAGATAATGTCACAGTTATCCCAAATAAGTTGGGACTGTCTGGACATTACAGTGAGTATCATCATTCCTCAAAATGTGTCTACTATAAGACATTCCAATAAGACTTTAGAATCTCTGTCTTTTAAATGTGAATAGCTATGAATAGCTATGTGGTGATAAACAAGTTCCTGAAAAAATGTTCTAATATGATGGAAATGATAATAAGAAAAGCAAACAAGTAGAAGAGGGAACTGGAGTGCATAAGGAGAAAAATAGCATTAACATCTACTTAGAAATTATTTTGTTAATGATGAGATGCTATAAAAGTAATTCATAACCAACTCAAATTTTATCAGATAAAATTAAAGATATGGAAAAGGAATTAAAACACTTTAGTACATATTATAAAAAAATTTAAGAAAGAAATTGGAGATTAATCTATGGAGAGCAATAGAAATTATGGAAAAAAGCATAAAAAATGGGGGGGGAATCCTCTATATTTTATATTATTCTGAGCAATAGATGGGGAAAGAAAACAGATTCATGCTAGGGTATGCCTTTATGAAGGCCCAGAACATGTAAGATAAACTTTCCAGAGAAGAAACAACAGATTTCACAGCATAGTAGAATGAATATCAGAAAGATCCTCTCAATGATTAATTTTGATAGACATTAGAAAACATTGGAGAAGAATCTTTAAAACAGCTGAGGAAAATTATTCCTAAGGAAGAGATCCCTACCAACTCAGCATGATATCAGAATGAAGACATTTTCAAATATATTCAATGTCAAAGAATCACCTTTCAGGAAACTTCTAGACAATATGTTGCAGAGGGAAAAAAAGTATGTAAGTCACAAAGTTGCATCAAGCAGAACAGTGGAACTGATGGTTCAGCTGTGGATGATATTTTAAAGACATTATTAACAAAATTACTGATACTGTTTTATTAAATAAAATGAGACATACCTGTATTGAGTGGTTAGAAATAACAAGTGTTGCTTGGCAGGAATGAGGGTGAATCCTTCTGAGATGTATGCTCACCTTCACTAATATAATATCAACAGAGATGATCAAGTATGGCTTGAGTCTCTCATGAGGTTAGCAGGATGTCTCAGTTTCCTTACATGGACCTCTCCACAGGCTGTTTAAGACTCAAGATATGGCAGCTGCCTCTCTGGAGAGAGAGTGATTTCAGAATGAGCCTGCAATAGGGGTATTTCTTCTGTGAATAGCCTTAGTCAACATGAATTATAACTTTCACAATTTGCTATAGTTTACTGATATCAACCTTGTTTATAATGGGACAGGACTTGACATGGATAAGCATACTACGAGGAGAGAATCGAGGGGTCCACATGGTAGGTCGGCCCCCAAAGGAAAGCTTGGTGTGCATATGTTGAATATGGAGCAAATGCTTGACCCAGTCCTCACTCCTAAAACAGTTGACAAGAAGCTATATGGGCAGAGACCTCAGCAGTTTAAAAAGAACATGTTTAATAATTATCCATGTGAATGGAACTACTTGTCTGTGACCTCTTTCTGAAATGCTGGTGCATATGTAATTCTTTATTTGTTATTTTGTTTTTAGTGAAGGAAATATTGAGTAACTCAGGAGTAAACCATTGGACTCCTTTAAATTTTGTATATGTGCTCTTCAATACCACTCCCATGGTACAAGCGGGAGTGAATACGAGAACTGGCTGTTTTGTATCAGTTTCTTTAAGAGGAATTAACTTGCAAAAGTGCAAGTACTAAATAAAACCGCAGAGAAAAACTAAGATATAAAAAAAAAACAGTGGTCAGAATGAATATTTTCAGAAAGAATCTGTCTTAATAGAACATTGATATTCCTAGACATTTCAGGAAATTAGTCTATCCACTTGATAATGGTTGGAAATTGGTATCTTAAGACATAGGTCTTTTCCTCTACAAATCTGTATTATATCAGATTGATGTAGCTTGTATTCTCTCTGTAAAAAGGAAATAGAATTTTATTAAAATCTGGATTGTATAACTAATATTCTTGAATTGTAGTTGCATTAAAAAACCCTCATGCAGGAAATGAAAGAGGGAAAAAAATATGGAGATCCTAACTTTTCAGTAGGGGAGTGAAATGTAAAATGATTATAGAAAATAGATCATTTTCAAATTAGTATTCTGCACTTCAGGGGAAGAGCATATTTTCAGGGGAAGAGCATATTTTTCTCCTGCATAAATTATTTGTGAACACATTTCAAAAACCCAATCTTAATCTAAGCAATGAACATTTCAAAAAGTAAATTAATATCTTCAAGGGAATGAAATATAGCATGTGAGGGAAGACTACTCCAGCAAGACAGTAATTACAGCATTGTCAACACTCCTTGCGATGCTTGATTCTGAAATATTTTTCCCTGCCCCCACAGCCCTTTGGTGAGAGAATTCATGTATATCCCAGGATTTGGATACAAAATCGACCTATGCTTTTCTTCTTCAATGAAACTACTTAATAAAAATATGACTTTCTAACTTTATACACACACACACACACACACATATATATATATATACATTTATGGTTGGCGAATGCTCTCATGCTTTATTTAATCTACTATAAATTACTTAATTTCATGAAAATCTTATAGAGTTGTTCATTTCTGGAATTTGAATTTGAAACATGTTGCTGAAGTCCCATCATGAAGGGGAAGAAGTTCATAAACATTTGAGAAGCACTAGTGTTGAAGTGAGACTCCCTGTTCCAACAGAGGTACATATTCATGAGTTTGCTGTAAGTTGCTTTACTTTTGGGCTCTCCATCTGTCTTTCCCTCTTTCATTTGTAAAATGGGAGCACTGAACTGAATGACTTCCATGAACTCTGGAAACCTTAATACTGTTCAAGGTTGAATACAAACTTTCTAGAATTCTCTAGAAAGAATATATATCTGGCTCCCAGTTTGGTATTTTTACCGATATTACATTTATGGTTATTAATGAGAAAATGTAACTATTCTAAAATATTTCTAAGCACATGAGATAGGTGCCAATGTTCAGTTAAGTTTTTTGTTACTCTAACCAAAAGACCTGACAAGAAAAGTTTTAGAGAAGGAAAAGTTTAGTAAGTGCTTCTAGCTTTAGAGGTCTCAATCTATAGATGGCCTATTGCATTGAGGTCTCAATCTGTAGATGGCCTATTGCATTGATCAGGGACCCAGAAGAGGCAGAACATCTTGGTGGAAGGTTGTGTCAGAGGAAAGTAGCCCACATATGATGGTCAGGAAGCAGAGAGAGTTCTGCTCACTAGGTACAAAATATACACCCCAAAAATCATGCCCCAAGTCACTTACCTCTTCCAGATAAACTCTACCTGCCTATAGTCACCATCCAGTTAATCCATTCAAGCAGATTAATATACTGATTGGGTTAAGGATCTTACAACTCAGTCATTTCACCTGTCAGGAACCTAGACTCATATTGGCATATGTGTCCAACCAAAATCCATGTTTCTATATTCCCACAAGTATGTGCTTGGCCAACTTCTTCTTTTTGGTACCCAGGATTTAATTCAGGGACATTCCACCACTGAGACATATCCCTAGCCTTATTTTCTATTTTATTTAAAGACAAGGTCTCACTGAGTTGCTTAACACCTTGCTGTTGCTGATGCTGGCTTTGAACTCAAGATCAGCCTGACTCAGCCTCCTGAGCCAGTGGGATTGCCACCATGCCTGGCCTTAGCCTATCTTCTTAATAAGGCTAAATTAATATTTGAAAACATAAAATAGTCTAAACATAATCTAGAAGCATTTGATAGCTATTTGTCAGCATCCCTTGTCATCCATCTCCCCCCCCCCACACACATACCTGGTACCAAAGATGGAAAGCCATTTTAGAATTCTGGAAATCAATCTTTGATTAAAATGCAGTAGTGGTTTACTTTAGTGTAATGACTATCCTATAAATTTCTAATCAGTTATTTATAGGACTGTTTTATAAAATAGTTTTTTCTATCTGAACTCAAGCCTAATGTTCTGCTTTTTCTGTAAAATCTATAGGAAAAATCACCATTATAACATCATTTTATTTATATATTTATTTCATAAGTATGTTGAATTAGAATATATCTCAATTTTCTTCTGGAATGTAGTGAGAAAGCATGTGCATGGCAGGGAGAAAAGATCTGGGCTGAACTCTTATTTCTGTACTTCTTGTTTATTGTGATCCTGAGCAATTTACTCAATATCTTTGAACCTTTCTCCTCTGTAAAATGGGAAAAAAATTATATTTCTCTCATAGAACTGTGTATGTTGATATATATGTATATATGTGCATATATATTATGTATATAGAATTACATAAAATTATAAAATTGAGATATAGGTATGCCTAGGAATGTTAGATGCATTGAAAATTCTGGATATTTGCAGCTTTCTTCATTTATTAATTCTGTCACTTTCCATTCAATCACAATAAATGTATCACAACTGGCAATTTTAGGAATAATCTTACCACTAACCAAGGTTGATAAATCAAATGTGTAAGATGGGACATAAAATCATAGCATATGTTTCTTTGTTTAATGATGGTAACCATGATTGCTGCATGACTTTTTATTCTTTCCTGCTAAGAGAATGCATATTTAGCCAAGAGCTCAAGAATTACATTTCCATAATGTTCAGTGTTTCTTTTCTATGACTTGCTGCTGAAGCAACTTCTAGGAAAGCCAGATGTTTCAATGCTATTTTTTATATAGGTAGAAAGGTAATCCTTCCATTTATCTGAAATTCTTGTTATTTTTGATTTTGATGGTGGGCCAGGTATGTATGAGGGTATATATTCATGATGAACTTCAGAATATTTCAATGCTTAGTCCAGGAATAATTTGAAAGGTAACATTGGCATAATTTATCTTTGGTTGCTCACTTACAAAAGCTGATATAATATCATTATATACAAATATTTATACTGTTGTGTACTATGTTTTACATGTCCATGAATTCTTCCTGGCTAGTTGCTTCCAACTTGTTTGCTTATATAACTACTGCCTCTCCAAGCTGTGAAATATTCACTATGATTCAAAAAGGTTGCTGCATGTATCAGATTCATTCTTGCAATGTTTTCTCTTTCTTACTTCAATTCCCTAACAAAAGCCTCATCTTCAGTGAATCCTTCCCAGAGAGCCTGAACAAATAAACTGCTGAGATATATTGCTTCTTGGAGCCTCTTTTACCCTTAGAGTTGATATGTTACTGTCTCATTTGCATTTCCACAAAAATAAACCCTAAGGCGTGGGTTTGAGTACAAGTAGATTATTTTAGAGGTGATCTGAAGAAACCCTAGTGAGAAAGTTGGGACAGGGAAGGAAAGATATGATAAAAGGTACATTGTTCAGCATGTTAGCATTGAAGGCAATGGGTATCTGTTTCCTCTCATGATCTCTGAGAAATGGTACAAAGCATAGTCTTAGTGATTCCCCCACCCAACCTGCCCACAGGAAGAAGGATGGAGGGCACTATTTCTGATTTAAAACCCATCCCAGGAACATTAGATACCAAGCACTTTTTTTTTTCAGTCTTTAAACTAGATTTATTGTAATTCTGTCTTCTGACTATACATATAAACACGGACACACACACACACACACACACAATTTTAAGTTTTGATACAGTCTTTCTTCAGATTGAAGACATTATGAAAATTTTAGGTGCTTTCTGTTATGGTAACATTTTTCAGTATGACCTATTACATGTAATAAATACACCGGGGTAGCCATAATTAGTCTTTGAAAAAAATGTTTTGGTTTAATAGGCAAATAAATGTTTTATTGTAGTTTGTTATTTAGAAACATTTCATAGACTATCTGCATAGAATTCAGAGGAAGAGCTGAGACCATATATAAGAACAATTTCTTGTCTGACTCCTACTCAATGCATCCATATGTGACCCCTTCATTCAACTGTTTTAAAATAAAACCTGCATCATGTTAGGAACAATGCTTTGCATCTCTTTTGAAATCAGCAACAATAACACATCAAGGATAACTTTTCTTGCCATTACATAAGGAATTATAAACTCATTCTCTATTTTAGTATTTCAGTACATGGATGCCTTCTACATTTTCTTTTGTGGTAATACCAACTGCTGTGAACATACTCAAGCAAAAATCAGTAATGATTTGTGAGAATAATACATTAGGATACATTTTTGGAAGAGGCTTTGGCAGATAAAGGTTTGCACATTTCAAAATTTTGCTAGTTGCTACTAGATTACTTTCAAAAATGGAAATAACTACTTACTCTTTTACTAGATGTAGGTTTAAGAGTGTTACTCTATGCTCTATGCACCATGTTCTTACCATCACTGAATATTAATACTTTATTCATTTTATATATTTATTATTTGCTATTATTAGTTATACATGATCATAGAATGTATTTTGACATTATACATATATAGTGTATAACTTTAAATTCTTCTGATTGTACATAATGTAGAATTACGTTGATCATGTAATCATATGTGCATATAGGATAGCAATGCCTGATTCTTTCTACTGTCTTCCTATTCCAATTCCCCCTCCCTTCCCTTAATTCCCCTTTATCTAATCCAAAGTACTTCTATTCTTCCTCCTCCACCCCCCTTATTGTGAGTTAGCATCAATATTTCAGAGAAAACATTCAGCCTTTGTTTTTTGGGGGATTGGCTTATTTCATGTTCCAAGATATTCTCCAGTTCCCTCCATTTAGCAGCAAATGCCATAACTTCATTCATCTTTTTGGCTGAGTAATATTCCATTGTCTATATATATATATATATATACCATATTTTCTGTAGCCATTAATCTGTTGAAGGGCACCTAGGTTTGTTTCATAGTGAGTTGCTATAAACTTTGATGTGGCCTGGTCACTGTAGTATGCTGATTTAAAGTCCTTTGGGTATATACCCAGGATTGAGATAACTGGGTCAAATGGTGGTTCCATTTCAAGTTTTCTGAGGATAATCTCCATACTGCTTTCCAGAGTGGTTGTGTCAATCCACAGTCTGACCAACAATGTATGAGTGTACCTCTTTCCCCTCATCCTCACCAGCATTTATTGTTACTTATATTCTTGATAATTGTCATTCTGACTGTTATAAGATGAAATTTCAGTGTAATTTTAATTTGTATTTCTATAAGTGTTAGAGATGTTAAATTTTTTTCATATATTTGTTGACCAACTGTGAAGTGCCTGTTCAGTTCCTTTGTCCATTTATTAGTGGGGCTATTTGTGGTTTTATTTTCGTGATTTTTAAAAAATTTCTTTATGTATCCTAGAGATGAAAATTCTATCTGAGGTGCAGGTGGCAAAATTTTTCTCTCACTCTGTAGGCTCTCTATTCGTGCTCTTGATTGTTTCCTTTGCTGCAAAGAAGCTTTTTAGTTTGATTCCATCCCATCTATTAATTCTCAAAATTTATCTGGAAAAAATAAGAGGCCCAGAATAGCCAAAGCAATCCTTAGCAAGAAAAGTGAAGCAAGAAGCATCACAGTACCAGAACTTAAATTATAGTACAGAGCTATCATAACAAAAACAACATGGTATTGACACCCAAGCAGACACACAGACCTATGGTACAGAATAAAAGACTCAGAGACAACCCATATAGATATAGTTATCTCATATGAGACAGAGGCACCATAAACATCAATTAGAGAAAAGATAGATAGCCTCTTGAACAAGTCATGCTGGGAAAACTGGAAATCTATATGCAACAAAATGAAATTAGACCCCTATCTCTCACCCTCCACAAAACTCAACTTAAAGTGGATCATGAACTTAGACACTAGACCAGAGACTCTGTGCCCAATAGAAGAAAAAAAATAGGCCCCACTCTCCATCAGGTTGGCTTAGGAAATGACATCCTGATTTTTCTAAGAGCACGGGAGCAGAGCAGCAGTGCTGTTTTCTGGTGGAATGCAGAGCACACAAATGGTGAGAGCCAAGAGATGTGAGCAAAGAACTCAACAGTCGACAACAGTGTAACCATCTTTAAAACTTACTCCTTATGCAATTTTAAAATTAAAAATAACACTAGCAGTTACTTCCTAGTTTATGATTCAACAAGTTTTTGGTAGCATGTTTAGGTGGGAGAGTTCTTCCTTGAGTGGATCTATATGCACATTACAGGGTCTACACGTTAAGTACTGAATGCTCAGTTATTGGGGCTGCATTAATCACTGCTAACATTTTCAAATGTCCCATATACCCCAACAGCAGTATGACTGTGGCTGAAAAATTTCTCTGAACTTCACAATTTTATAGGGGGGAAATTGGCACTTAGTGAGGATAGATGCCTTGCTTAATGGCACCCAGAACCAGAGGTTATATCTTCTGAATTTTAATTTGTATTCCTATAAGTGCTAGAGATGTTAAATTTTTTTCATATATTTGTTGACCAACTGTGAAGTGCCTGTTCAGTTCCTTTTTCCACTTACTAATGGGGTTCTTTGTGGTTTTTTTTTTTTGAGGTGAAAACTCATATCTTTGTGGGAGACCCTATCTGTGATATTAAACTTCAGTAGTGTGGAATCCTGAATACATGTAAATATGATATAATGTTTTCATGAATAATGAATCTTAAGCCATTATGTTGACTGATCATGTAGCCCTAAAATATTCCATTTCTTTTTTTAACCTCCTTTATTTCGTATAAATTATTATATTACATAATAGCAAAGTAGAAAAGAAAATACATTTAAAATTATTAAAATAAGGGCATATAATTGCACAACATTTACTCCCTTCCCCTCTCTCTATATATGTTTTTGGAGAGTCCAGGGCTATCTTGATGTGAAGCATAAAGTTTGCATGATACCTGCTTTAATTCTGGGATCTTCACAAACACAATGTTTGTTCACTTGAGTAGCTTCACCTGACTAGCCAATACACTCTTCCTGTGCTTACTGCTCTCCAAATGAACAAATGGGCAATGTCTACATCCACAGATTATTGAAAAGATAGAATCCAAGGCCTGGGGAGGTAGCTCAGTGGTAAGCACTTGCCTAGCATAAGTAAGGCCCCAGATTTCCATACCCCACACTGCCAGAAATATTTTTTAAATAAATAGTAAACCCAAGAAATAGAATCTGCTTGGGAAGTGAAGTAAGATATTGAGAGTAAGAACATTTTATTTTCAAACAACACACCCTCCTTATTTTGGGTTTTCCCTCTGGAGATTCTTCTTGTATTTTTCATGTCTTCTCAAGACAAATGATTTCAGAGTCATCACTGGTGCCAAAAAGAGATGAGTCTATTGCAACTGCAAGTGTTTGAAAATGATTACGAGTCATCAGGATAGAGGAAAAATCCACAAAGAAAAAAATATGAAGACAATTAGGAATAAGTAGAACTTTTAAGGAGGCTTGGAGAACATCTCAGTATTAGAAAAAAATGGAAGTAAAATTAACTAATAATAAAAAGTGAAAGTAAAAAATTCAAACTATTTCACCTTACAAATAAATAAACCAATTTAAATAATTTTAGGATGTATTAAATTTTATAAAAACTACCAAAGAGTAATGTAAAAGTAAACAAAGATTTAATAATAGGATCAAAATTATAAAGTTAATTACATTTTGATTAAACTTAAAACTTTACTGGCAAAGGGCTGTATTAGTTCAATTTTATTTGCACCCCTCCCCCTTGTTTTGCATTTCTGACTGTTTTACCTCTAAAATAGAATTACATGTTTTGAATGTTCCCTCCAAAAAAAGAATATTACTTAGTAACTGATTGACTAATAATCAATTCTAGACAGGCAGAAAGTCATGAACTCTATCATGCATGGCACCACAAGCTACATAAATACAAATTCTGCTGGTAATGTTAAAAAATAAATGTATTTTTAAGTACTTGAGTTATCTATGAAAATATAGCCTCAATCAGGGGAATACTGTTTAAGAAAGAGGTGAAGGAATGTATTTCAAAATATTAAGAATATGTGAAAAATATTAATTTCATGTTAAATAAGAAACTACAAATAATGTCTTCAAATTGAGAAGTCATATCTGTTTAATATCAGGACAATTATTTATGGGGACTAAGAAACTTAATGCCAAGTATAATATTTTGGAAAAATGGAGAACTCAATTAATTAACATGGAATTGGATATTTCATTTTGGAATCCTATTCCTTTCTCTTTCCAGAAGGAATTGAAATGGAGGATTAAAGAATTGAGTTTGACAGTTCATTTAAAAAGAAGTAATATTATAAGTATTAATTAAATGGAGGTGAGGGATATATGAAATTAGTTTTAGTCATTAAACTGATCATTTCAAAAAATTATAGATGTTTCCTCTCTAATACAGGACTTGTGAAATTATGTGCTCTTCTACATTATTCAGACCTACTTATAGACAGTGAATTGTGATTTAGGTGAATTAGGAAAGTTACTCAGTTTGTATAAACTGTGTCAATTAGCTTTGGAATCCCAGCCTTTGACAGTCAGATTCATTTTTATTTTAGCTATGCCAAGATACTATTGAGGCTCATATTCTGTGCATCAGATATATTGTGCTAGAGAATAGCAGTGGATAGTGATGATAATAAAATGGTATTTTTTAAATAAAATATTGAGTAATGATTGTGTGATAAGGACTTCATATGTGTATTACTCCACTGATGTGCATAAAATCTACTTGATATGTAATGTTATATTTTTCAGTTTTCTAGATGAGGTAACTGAATCACAGAATTAAGTAACACTGCCATGGGTTTGCTTCTAGTATGTAAGAATTTGCTTTTACTCTCCAGTCTCTTGTGCTCATCTAAGTCAGGTTATGGACATCCAGATCCCCCAAATACATTTCAATCTTAAAATCACAAAACAAAACAAAACAAAAAAACTCAAGTACATTCTCAAGTAAAGTCATTAGTTATATATGTAAATATGTACACAAGTTGTTTGCCATAATTTGTAATATTGATGCAGATTATTTTCTGTCCTTTTCTTATTGATTTTCTTGATATCATTTGATGAAATTGGCCACCACCACACTCTGGACTCATCTATTCCTCTGTCCTCTAGTGCTACTGGACCCTTCTGACTGACAGCTCTTTGATTTATATCTTTATGGCACTTGGAAACATTCCTAATATATTATTATATTATATATAATGATTAAATACTGTCCTAGTGAAGCTTGTATTCTCATAAATGACTTGGAGTCCAGAAGACAGTAAACACATAATAAATGAATAAAATAATGTTTACTAGAGATGAGTAAAACAAATGAGTGGCTAAAAACGTGCAAAGGCGTAGCCTTTTATCTAAAAGTGCATTAAAATACATTAGTTAACTATTTGAAATGGTGATATTAGTGAAGAGTTGGAGCAGACTCAAAATAGGCAACTAGAAAAGCAAGTTCAAAGATCCTGAGGACTGTAGGAGTTGTTAACTTCCCTTAGTTTCACTTAAGTATAAAATTTGCTCTCTGAAATATTCACTCTCAATTTTCATTTTCCTTACAAAGTAGTATGAGCTCTGGTCTTTCTTTCTCTATTCCCAATATTGACTATGCAGAGTTCCTGGTTTATCTAGCATAAACATCTGAACATTTGATTTCAGTGTTTATAACTTTTTAAGATTCCCAAGTTCAATTGCAAAATTTCCAAGGTTATTATTAATTAAGACTCTAGAATTGAGTTAAGTGGCATAATGGTTCTGAATTACAGGCCATCAATAGTCAGGGGAGGTACTGCTTTGTGGCACATATGGTTGTCTTGATGGGTGTATACCATTTGCTGAAGTCTAATTTCTCACAATTTCTTCTTAGTTTAGAAATTGTACATGGGCTTCTCAGAGAATAAGGAAAAATACCAAAGTTATAGTTAGAAATTAAACCTGCAAAGTCCTCGAAACTATTCAAAAAAGGTTGTCATACTGAAATGAAGAAGTCATCCTTCTTCCTTGTCTTTACTAGCAATTCTAGTTGAGTTGATGCTTTTGACTGCCTAGAAAGTTATAATTCTCTATGCATTTGCTCTAAAGTATGACTTTTACATTTTTTTTTTCATTTTTACCTAGTAGGTAAAAATTAGTAAAGTTTTCTTTTATCAGAACTTCCTTTCTGACCATGGCAATTTGCCTATTCTTATTAAATATCTACTTAGATTACTTGTGTGTGGAATAAAGTACTATGGTAGAGTGATCATAAATGCATTGTCCAGGTCAGGTAACTTCTTGAGAATAAAGAATGTTCTATTCATAGATACACCTGAGTGATGGGCATAGATTGGAATACATGCTCAAATTATTCTATGAGACCACTTCTTATGGAAGGAAATATTTCCAAATCAAATAAATATTAAACACCTCCAGAAACAGAAAGGCTGCTCTGAAAACATGATTTTCCCTTCACATTTCCAGATGACATGGATGTCATTTGGAAGTAGAAAAGTGGTGACAATGCTGATGTAATGAAATGAAACTCTTCCTGGTCTTACTTTGTTAGGTCCCCACAACAAATAAGTATAGAAAATTATAGGGCTAGGGTATCTCTTCTTGAATCACAGAGTAACAATTAACTTTTAAACTATATTATATACCACTGCCAACATTTTTTTTCATCTGAGGGATCTTTCTTAACTTAAATGCCAGCTATCAAAAGTGAAAATAAGAATAAATACTGCAATTATTCTTCTATTATAAAATATTGCATTTTAATTATAGTAATTATTTCTAGCTACAAATTTTCAAATTCATGATGTTTTACTTGTCCTCAATAATAAATAGGCAATACATTGTGGTACACAGCTAACACAATTCATTGAACATATCTAAATAGGAAAAATGAGAAGATGAGCCCCATTAATTTTACAAATAGATTTTTTTTCATTGAGTTTACTTTCTTACAGGCCTTTAGACCTCTATAGGTTGCCAATTTCATGGATGATACAAGCGAGATTTTAAACATTTAAGGAATAGTTTTAATAATAAAATTCCATAATGTAAAATCTATCATGCAAATCTCAAAATAGGAAAAATAATTTTGAGGCTATATTGTCAATACTAGCAAAATGTCTTGAAGAGCTAAATACTATATGACATGTCATCTATTTGTAGTTGTTCAGTAAATACTAGAGATGTTGCTCAATAAATACTAGAGATTCAGTTGGCTCTTGAGGACCCATACATATTTAATTAATAGTTTTTACACCTCTAATATGGAAGAAGGCAGAACATGGCCTATTTGGGATACTCACCTTTATACTCCTTAAATTTTATTGTTAAAAAATACATTATTGCCCCCAGAAGACAAATGCCTCTAAGAATTAGTGGTTTGTTATTTTTGTGGTTTGTTTTAT
The DNA here is from genome assembly GCF_045843805.1 of Urocitellus parryii. NCBI lineage: Eukaryota > Metazoa > Chordata > Mammalia > Rodentia > Sciuridae > Urocitellus > Urocitellus parryii. The sequence continues at coordinate 176,264,487 of NC_135531.1, forward strand.
TAACTAAGAAGACATGCATTATAAAAAGAAGAAGACATGCATTTCATTGGCTTTTTATCTCTATGAAGAACAAGTTAATTTTAACTTTCTTGAATGACCTATGAATAATATTTCCATCCTCATCTTTGAGTTGAAGCACTGCTTTTCAGATTGTGATGTATACAAAAATATCAGGCCTTCAAAGATTCCAGGGTCAAACACATTTGGGAAATATTAAATGCATTCTTTATTATATCTAATAGCATTGCATATAACAGGTGCAAAACAGGAAAAAAATAGGAAATGCTAATTTTAAAAGACTTGGCAAAGATATTTCAAAATATCACCCAAAGGAAACCCCAAAGATTGTTCTAAACAATAGCTTCTATTGTTAAATTAGTACTTGGGCTTTTGAAAATTTTGTTATAGCATAATGTTATTAGATTTGGGAAAATAAATTCAGTATTTACATGACTACTACACTTAAGTCCTTCAGGACTAGTTGGTAGCAAATTTATCCTGTTGATCATTAAGTCAACTAAAAGAAAACCGTTTCTAACAGAGAAAGCTGAGTGCCCAGCAGTGTTGAGTGAAAGAGCATGCCTTTTTATGTGAAGTATGTCATGATATATTACCACCCATTCTGTGTATTGTGATTACTTTACTTGGATTTGTTTTTTATATTGAAAATAATGTTAGAATAGAATGAGCCCTCCATACTGTGGACATAATAGGTAGGAAAAATAGATTTTAATACTACGGGTAGCCATAAGTCTCTTTGCAAATCTTTTCAAACCATGGAATAAGGAATAAACACATAAACACATATTTGCATAAAATTCTAGGGGCTAAAAGTCACATAGTTAGTTCATTTTTGGGTCCATGGATTCCAGGACTAAGACTATGTCATTATGAGGTCATGTTGATGGAACCTGGGTTGCTTAACCACTGAGCAATATCCCACAGCCTCTTTTTATGATTTATATTTTATTTAAAGATAGGATCTCTCTAATTTGCTTAAGGACCTTCCTAAATTGCTGATGCTGGCTTTGAACTCACAATCCTCCTACCTCAGCCTCTGGAATCACTAGGATTACAGGTGTGTACCACCTTGCCAGATTAGCATTTTTTAAGAGTGTACACAGTTCTTTCACAGGTATTTCAGGAGTTGTGCAGGAAGGTATATATCATTTCATTCCATTCCCTCTAACTAAGGCACTTATAGATCAGCAGGAGCTAAAGGTGAGGCTACTAAAATTTTAGCTAGTATTTCTGATTCTGAATTTTATAGTCATTTTACTTCCCTGATTTCAACATAAACTAATGAAAGATGAACATTTTTAAAGATACTTGGTCAAGTTCTACAGATTTTTAATGAACTAATTAGTCATAGTTCATATGGTTCTTAGAATGTAGAGAATAATCCAAAAAAATATCACATGGACTTAGAAAGAATATGTACAATGAATATCAGAGCAAGTGGAATAGTTCACTCTAGCAGAGCTGCATCAACCAATTTCTCCATTGTTAGGGGGCTAGAAAATGTGTTTCTTTATATTAGATTTTTTACTTATTTTGTCCTTATATATTTTGCTTAAAATGTGAAATAAAAGCTTCTCATCATCTTCCATCCAAGCATGTGAACATTAATATAAAATATGTGTTCTGAAATATTATGCAAATATCAGATTTTGGAAAACTGTATTATTTCTCTAAGAAAAGTAAGGTTCACAAATCAATTACCACAGGAATTGGAAACAGCCACATAAAAATAAATTCTGTATTTTTTAACAACCTTTATTGGGATATAATTTATGAACCATAGTTTATTCACTTAGTGTACAATTTAATAACTTTGCCTATTTATAGGTTGTATATTCATTATCATACTCTAGCTTTAGAACATTTTCATCATCCCCCCAAAGAAATCTTGAATTCATGTGATCACTCTTCATTCTCTCTTCTGTGTTCCTCTTTCTCAGCTCTCAGCCATAAACAGTTATCTACTTTCTGTCACTATAAATGTATGAATTCAGAAAATTTTATATAAATGGTATTATGCAATATATGATATTTTGTGTCTGCTTTTACTTTGTATAATGTTTTTGCAACTTACATGCATTGAGGCATCTATCAGTAATTCATTTATTTTTATTGTCTAATATTTCACTTCATCAATATTCAGCATTTTTATTCATTTTTCATTTCACGGACATTTGTTTTTTTTTCTAATCATGACTATTAATCTTGCTATTCATGCAAAAATGTTTTTTCTCTTTTACTATTGTATTTTTACCAGGTTTTTTTAGATGTGTATTTCCATTTCTCTTAGATACCCCATAAGAGTGGAATTTTTGCATCATAAAGTAACTCTACTTAACATTTGAAAAAATTATAAAATGTTTTCCAAAGTTGTGCACCATTTTTCATATTTCTACCAGGTATATGTAAGTTTCCAATTACTCCATACTCATTTTTTTATCTGTTCTTTTGAGTTACACATGACAGTAGAGTCTATTTTGACATACTCATACAAACATGGAGTATATCTTAATCTAATTAGGATCCTAGTCTTGTGGTTGTAAATGGTGTGGTTGTACAGGTGTACATTTATGTAAAATATATATGCATTTATATAACATATTCACTGTGTTGTATTCACATATATACTGCCGCAGTCTGGCTGCAGCAAACTAACCGGGGCGTGACGAGCAACGTGTGTACATTGATACAAGCAGGAGTGGGAGCCGTTTATTATAGGACAGGAGGGATATATATACATTCCACACAGCTTATCTAATTAACATAAACTAGATACAGCAGTCAACCAATAAGGAATCTCCACACTTAATGGCTTGCTGGTGTTACTTCACAAGCCACTCCCTCTGACAAAATGCCAGGTGCCATCCTGACTTGTTTACAGACTCCAACAATATACATAGGAAAGTTATGTCAGATTCATTCCATTGTCTTTCCTATTCCTGTCTTGTCTATATTTTTCATATAAACATTTAAGTGGGAAAATCTTATATTGAGCACCTCTGCCTATTTTTATAAGTAAAATATTATTAGAACAAAGCCACACCCTTTAACCTATTGTCATTATCTATGGATGCTTTTGTAGTGTAATGGCAGGGCTAGGCAACAGAGGTGGTATGATCCAAAGAATTTAAAACGTTTACCATCTGCCCGATTAGAGAAAAAGTTTACCAAATTTTGCTTTAACAAATCAAATATCCACATCCTCTACCATGTTTTATAACAAATGAATTTCTATGTATTATGCTTGGTGAGAGTTAAAAGTATATCTCATTATATATGAAAAGGATGATTGAAATGATTTAGTTTGCATACATTTGTAAATTTCTGATGGATGTTAGGTTTCTATTTATTCATTCACTAATATTCATTCAATGTGTTTAATAAATATTCATTTATTCAATATGATTATTATAGACTTACTGTGTGCCACTGGTTCTAAAAGACTCTGGGGTAATATAATGAGGATCGCAATGTCGGTGCCCAAACAAAGCTTACCATTTATGGAAAGAGTGTTTCTTACAAAAAGAAAGTGGTGGGGTTTGTGGTGCAGAGGCCAGGAGAGGACACAGAGGAAAATCTAAAGTGAGAGTGATGAAAATAGCAAAAATATTTTATTATATTTTATTGCTGAGTAATATTCTATTGTATATATGTCACATTTTTTTATCCATTCATCTATTGAAGGGCATCTAAGTTGGTTCTACAGTTTAACTATTATGAGTTGTGCTGCTATATACATTGATGTAGGTGTGAACCTATAGTATGCTGTATTTAAGTCCTTTGGGTATAGTCCAAGGAGAGGGATAGCTGGGTCAAATGGTGGTTCCAGTCCCAATTTTCCATGAAATCTTCATACTTCTTTCTATATTGGCTGCACCAATTTGCAGTCCAACCAGCATATATACACAATGGAATATTGCTCAGCAATAAAAGAGAATAAAATCATGGCATTTGCAGGTAAATGGATGGAGTTAGAGAAGATAATTCTAAGAGAAATTAGCCAATTCCAAAAAACCAAATGCCAAATGTTTTCTCTTGATATAAGGACGCTGATTCATAGTGGGATAGGGAGAGGGAACATGGGAGAAGTTGGAGGGGAAAGGAGGGGGGTATGAGGTAATTAATAATGGTGGAATGCGATGATCATTATTATCCAAAGTACATGTATGAAGAGATGAATTGGTGTGCATATACTTTGTATACAACTGGAGATATGAAAAATTGTGCTCGATATATGTAATAAGAATTGTAATGCATTCTACTGTCATATATAAACAAAACAAAAAGAATAGCAAAAGTAACTATTAGAGCAATATTTCCCAATGGGTGAGGATCTTTCTTTGTGTTTTTTTTTTTTTTTAGGGGTTGGCTGTTTGATCCATTGTCTTTAGTCTGAGCAACAAGCTTCCTTTTCTGAATCTTTCTGAGCATTTAATATGTGAAATGTGCATTGTAGACCTCAAGCAGGATTTCCAGTTAACTGACCTTCCCATCTCAAAGTCTGATATAACATGTTATAAGAGTTAGTGTTCCATGAAGCATTTTCATGAGTTAAGAAAAGAAAAGATTTAGAACTTTGTTGGTCAAGAATTGAGCTGCAGATGAAAAGATTCATGAAAGTACCTGGAAACAAAATGAGATGACATATCAAGTGTCTTCCATTCCCTGGAACAGGGTGACCTTTCAGATCCTGAAACTTTCCCTTGTGTAGATATCAGGCCTGTAAATTAGTTATGGTAATGCATCATTCAAAGGGTCTTTGAAGTTTAGTTTTCCTTTATTAAATACCTATCTTTCATATGTCTTTTTAAAGCACTTTAAGATCATGCAGAAGAAAGTTCAAGGGAAGTTGATATAATGGATTATTCTTCCTTGGGCTCTAACACGTTTGAAAGGATTATTTCTTGCCTTTTTTGTCAAATAGACTTGGATAAATTTTCAAAGTGAAGTGTTTTGGTTCTCAAAGGCTAGGTGTATCTTTTGATGTCCTTTTTCTTCTTTCTAACATTTTCCTTCCTTCACCATTGCATGGTTGGAGAGCAGTTTTGAAAATATTATCATAATTGCCTTGCTAATTCTGTGTCAAGCTCCCTTAAAGGCAAAAATAAGAACTAAGAAGGTTCAGTTCAGCAGCATCAGAAGGGCTGTGCTGATAGAGAGCACATGACATCAGCTCAGGTGCTCCATGCACAATCCCTATCCTGAAGTATGGAAAACTAAAGCTCACATGTGGGCAGTTACCCATGTTGTCCCTGGGTCTCTTTGCATAAATAACTGCCCTACTTTCTAATTCATATTCTTTAGCTATACAATCAACAGAATTAACAATACTTACCTCAGCTATTATGAAGTACCAAAGAGATGGTTGACATGCAGTAAATACAATTACCAACACATAACATTGGTGGAAACAGATGAAAATAGAAACTGATGTGACAGTTTGGTGGGGGTTGGCTGGGATGGGGGTAGAAATAGCAATAGTGCTCTGAAGATTGATTTATCTGCTTTCTTGTGTCAGAATGACCACATGAGCAAATCAGTGACATACAAAAGACATAATGAACATAGGTAGCACAGTATTATTACAATCACAAACACAAATGAATAGACTCACTAATGAATAGAATTAGATTTGAAAGAGATATCCAATATTCAGTAGAAATTTCTGTGAGTCTGTTTCTGGTTAATGTTTTCAATCTGGTCCAGTGAGAACTTTTATAAAGATATAAATAAGGGTATGATATACATCTTTGAATAAATAGACAAAAAGGAATTTTATCAAATATGCGGCTCAAAGGGATGAATATGTTGGATAAGAGGATGGTGTCTATATCATTCTCACATATGGCATGATGCATCTAATTTGTGAGAGCAACTTCTTTCAATCCAAATTACACCCCCTCAAGTCTATGAAAAGAAAACATAAGTCTGTAAGAGACTTAGGTATTTTAAATTACTTTAGTAGTAAAATAATAGTTAGGGTATGATAAAGAGATACTTATGGCAAAAAGATCCCAATAAAATTCTAGCCTACCCCAAATACATATAAATACTTACAACAATGGAGGGCATTGCCCTATTCAAGTTTGGACTTGATTATTACAGTGTAAGATTTAATTGTAGCAACTCTGTTCTCAGAGATACAGCACATCCTAATATATTCAAGAAAAGTTAAAACGGTTGGTTTCAGTTGTTGATAAAAGTATTAAGACATTAAGGATTGTCACATAGACTTGAAAATCAATTACAAAAAAAATATGTAGGTGGAAATATTTTTAAAAAACTACGTCTATATCGGTTTCAACAACTCCATACCTAGGAATTTACTAGGAAGTTATTTCTCCACACTTAAAAGCAATATGTACTCAAGGGTTTAAATTGAAACATAGTTAGAACACAGAAAACTACATCAGGTGCTCATTGAAGAATTTATGTGTAACCAAGGAGTGGAATGCTAATTTTCCACAAAAAGATGAATAAGTTTTCAATGGATTTATCTGATTAACATAGTATATGTTAGAAAGAATGATTATGATATGTTAGCTTTTATTTAACAAATAATGGAAAATAAGAGTACATAATTTTCTCAAGATATCTGTATATCTCTGTTCATCTGTTGGTCTATGTATCTATCTACACTATTGTTTTCAAAAAGCAATCAAAATGGAATTAACTGAAGTCAAAATTAGTTTAAAAGGATAAAGAAGCAATTGATTCAAATTGATTTTGAGTATCAAATTAATAACTACCACACTGAGAAAATAAGTAACTTTTGTTGGATTAGTTTACTTACTAATTAACATATTAATTAATCTACTAATTAACTGAGAATTTGAATTCTGGCAACATTACTCATAATATACATGCTTAGAAAGATGTATCTGAAGTCCAAAACAACTGGAAAAATAGCATTAACTCTTCTTGGTAGATAGTTTTTTGTTGACAGCTTTATTGGTATAGTCATTATGAAACTGTTTTGTGTAAGTATGAGAGAATGAATTAGTATTATTGGGAGAAGGGAGAACAAATGTGAAATGAGGTCCCTGTAGAAGAAGACTGTAGTGTTGAGTTTATTTAGAAGTGTGAATATAATCTCATTGAGTACACACCCATGCATGCATACACACACACACACACACACACCCCACACACACACACAGCAAGTACAGTATATTATTCAAGCACACAGTCATCCCCCCCCCCACACACACAGCAAGTACAGTATATTATTCAAGCACACAGTCATCCCCTTGGATCTCTCAGGCAATTCTATGTTCCAACGTTACTTTTTCTTCTCTAGTAAAAAATTTCAGAATACCTGTATGTGAATCGAATGCCCAAATCTTGATTAATAAGTACTATTTACTAAACATATATCTAAAACTTGGAAACTTAAAGTGGCTGGTGTTACATTTGAAAAAGAAAAGAACTAGGTGGGCTACGCCAGAAAGCAAAGGAGTGTTCAAGAATTAATAGAATGAGGTGGAAAGACTAAAAATACTCTGTATAGAGAATTTATTAATAACATTTGAGATATGTAGCAAAAAAAATGAAAAAATAGAGAATAACATTTTAAATTTTAAAAAAGATAGCCCAGAATGACAGAAAAGAGCCAGGAAAAAAAATGTAAAAAAATAAATAAATAATAAAGGAGTAGAGTTCTTTTGGAATAGATGTTTTTATCACCCTCCATTACCACCAAGGGCCATGCATGGGTTCACTTGGGAAACAGAGGAAAGTATCCAGAGCTATGGGAAGCAGGATTTTTACTATCAAGAGAGTGGGTGGCCCCTGGTACTCATGGGAAGATGTGATTTGTCTGTCTACATAGCTCTGCAAGCTTTCAAGGAACTGAAACCCACTACTGAGTGATAAGCAGGAACTGCACCTGTTTTGTTGGATAAAAAGGGTGGCTTGGAGAGGTGATCTTATCTGCAAGAACCAAACAGGAAGGGACAGTGTGGTTGGGTCATTGAAGACCCTTTCAATTTCACGGATATCAAGTCAGCACATAATTTTAGAACTTTTTAGTCCTATGAGCTAGTAAATATGGATAAAATAATGGAGTAGAAAAGGTCTTGATTTTGATCTTCTATTATAAGTTACTAAGGAAAGGATTATAATTACCAAAAAAAAATACTAAAATCATTGGGTGAAAATAATGCTTAAGAATAGGATGTTCATATGCTTTCAAAGCTTCATCACACACATTACTCATAAAACACAAAGGTGGAATACATTCCCTTACAATACAAAAATCATATGGTGAAAATTTTGGCTAGATCTTTACTTGGTTTTGTGTCTTCTGATAAAATGCTATTGGAGATGCACTTCACCAGTTCTATGGTGCTCTTATCAAGAAATATTGGCCTGAATCTAATCACATGGAAGCAGACAAATCCGCAAGGTAGAATTCTTTGCAGGATAGCTGACCTAGACATTTCAAAATATTTAATACATTAAGAATGGGGGAGAGGGTGAGATTGTGTCTCAGGGGCAGAGCACTTGCCTAGCATGTATGAGGCAACTGGGTTCGATTCTGGGCACCACATATAAATAAACAAAATAAAAGCCAATTGACAACTAAAAAATATTAAAAAATACAAGAATGGGGGAGGCAGAACAACTCTTCTAAATTAGGTAAGACTAAAATGACATAAAGGTTAAATGCAAGGTATGAGCTTTGATTGTATCATGGATTAAAAAAAATAGATATGAGGAACACATGTATGACTACCAATGAAACTGGAATGTAGATTGCATGGTAGATAACGTTATTTAAAAAAATCAGTTCTGCTTTGTCTAAAGTGTGGTAATGTTGCAGTTATATGTTCTTGGAAAAGGCATGCTGAGATAGGCTGAGTCTATAATCTAAATTCTTTGATAAAACAGCTTTGTGTATATACCTTTGAAAGAGAGAGGAGAAGTAGAGATGGCAGGATTCTGAGAGTTGGTTCATTAGTCTTCATTGTACTCCTCTTTCAACTTTTCTACAAGTTTGAAGTTCATCAACTAAAAAAAAGTAATTAACTTACAATTTAGCAGAATGTAAAAACATCAATTACTGAGAGAAATAATGTAAAAAGGATACATATTTCTGTTCACATGCTGTAGCACAATACAATTGCATAATCCACAGGACAATGGAATCTTAAAGATTCTGGAGGAAAGATAGACTACAGAAGATGAATACTTTAAACAGACTTCACAGCAACAGCCAGGAGAATTTCAAATATAATGGGATAATATCTTCAGTGAACTGAGATATCTTAAAATTATATACCCAGAAAATGCAACTTTCTTGAGTAAGGATGAAATAATTTTTAAAGAATACAAACTGAGATAAGCCAAATAATATTTAGTAAAATATCTGCTGAAGGTAAAATGCAGGGAGAAAGAAAACGGAGCTGCATGGAAAGGCTGAGATAAAAGAAGAAATCATGAGTAATTATTTTGGTAAATATATGATTAAATCTAAATAAATAATGATCATATAAAACAATATTAATTAAAAATTTTATGAAGAGGAAAATACCATCATAAAATCAACCACAGAGTCATATATATCAGTAGGAGGGGAGCAAAGGAATGATATAGAATGGACTTTGTGTGATTTAAAATTGGGCAAGTTAATTATTTTCAGGTTAGATTGTTTGATCAAGTTAAGTGAGGATAACTGCTGTAAGTATAGACCGAAAGCACAAATATCTAAAAGTGGAGAAGAAAATTAAATAAGAAAAGAAGAAGCAGAGAAATGAGCATTTAAGGACTTGACTAATAAAATTCAGGTAAGAGGAGAAGACTGGGAAACAGGAACAGAATAAAAGTTGGGAAGTTTAGAAAACCAATGCAGTGTTTTTGTTGTTGTTTGTTAATTGGTTTTGTTTGGTAGGAGGCTACCAGGCATGGACCTGGGGGCACCCAAACAAGGAGCCACATCTCCAGCCCTATTTTTTTTTATTGGTTGTTCAAAACATTACAAAGCTCATGACATATCATCTTCCATACATTTGATTCAAGTGGGTTATGAACTCCCATTTTTTACCCCAAATACAAGTTGCAGAATCACTATTTAGAGATAGGATCTCACTGAGTTGCTTAGCATCTTACTTTAGCTGAGGCTGACTTTGAACTCACAATCCTCCTGTCTCTGCCTCCCAAGCTACTACAGAGTATTATTTGAGAGGGCTTTTCAGAGTCAAAGAAACTTAGCATCTCCAAATAGTAACACTGTCTTATGTGAATTAATACTAAAAATATTATTTAATTTACTATTATACTCCCAAATAGATTATGCTTCTTAGGCATATGATCTGTGGCCGGTGTACACCCAGCTATGCCTGACTGACATGAATTATGATGAGTCCAGTCAGTCCAAACTTGTGTGAGGATTGATTACTACTAATTTTCTCATAGTGTTGACATACCTTGCACCCACTGCTAAGTTCAGAATAAAAGCATTGTCTCTTATAAATTTGAGGGTAGTGTGTGGAATGATGGCCAAAGATCACATTCCATGGTAATTTTCATTATAGGGCATCTATAAGAATCTGACAGTGAATAACATCTTTGGAATGAAAAAAAAATCACTCTCCTTCTGAGTAGGACTTGAAAATCTCTAGATGTATGTAATCCAAATGCATCTGTGGGTTTGCCTAATTTTAATGGGTACTGCTTTGTGATTCTTTGGAGAGAGGAGTATCAGGGGACTTTGAAATCTATCGGTTGATTGCACATTTCTCATTCAGTCAAAACTTACTTAGAATTCCAAGTGTACATTTACTAAAACTGTGCATGAAGGGTAGGGAATGGGTGATTTAGTTCTCTGATATTATATGTGATTGCAATCTGGAAGGCTGAACTCTTTTGGTGATGGCCAACCATGCAGTAAGAAGGTTGACACGATTTGCAATGGTAATCTCTGCTTCATTTATACATTTCAATCAACCCCTTCATCTCTATGTTTCAGTCAACCTTGGAATGTATCTGGATCAAGTGCCTATAAATCATAAATCTTCAGGAGAGAGGAGTTGGCTTTTTCCTCCCTCATTTCTTAGATTCTAGATCAAAATTTCATGTCCAAATATTTTGATTAAAATCTCAATAATAATCTCTAGGGGGAAAGTAGAAATGCCTGAGGGGTTCTGTTTATTTTAGCCATGTCATTAAGATAACTCGATCGAAGTATTAAGAAACAAAATGGGTTTGCTCTCAGTGTAGCATGGAGTTCTTCTTTGAAATCCCTTCTCCAAACTGTGAAATGTGAGGAGTCTGAGAGTACATTTGGTGTCACATGAGTATCTATCTAACTTCAGTCAACAGCACTGAAAGCCCTGTAGGTGCAGGGATTTATTATAGGAATCAGACCTCACACAAGTTCAGGAGCATCAGGTGAAGTGAAAGTATTTAAAGGTTCTGGGATGACCGGGGAAGGATTTGTTAGCCAGTTTGTCTGAGGCATTTGCTTAGGTGGACAGGTCAGTGCTCAGGCCAGTTCCTTTAGAGGCACCACTATATTTCTGCACTGAGATCAGAGACTAGATTCAAGGAATAGATAGAAAGGGAAATTTCAAAAGACTGTCTAGTCTTTTAAACTAACTAGTCCTATTTTTAGAGAAAAATAAGGATGGAGATAAATAAAATATTCATGCCAGGTATCTCTTAAGTGACTGAGGCCTGTATTTTAATTTAGATCTGGCTGGCTCCAGAGTATATTCCTTGAGTGTGGAATGGGGCAAAAGACTTCAGGCTTGGTCAGCTACTGATATGCTTCCTAAACATTCATCATGGAGACCCTTCAAGGAAGGAAAAACTATAGTAATACTCTGCCAGTGAGAGAAGACTGTGTATATTTCTAAGAAAAGTTATGAGCCCAAGAACACTCAGAACAATCGTACTAGTAACCAAGGAAAGATCTGTGAAAATCACTTCCAACAAAACTGAGAACTGCACACTTTACCTTTTCTTTCTCTCTCTTACCCTGAGTGTGACATTCTTTACTCCAATCTTTCTTCCTCAATCATTCTCTTCCCCTTAATCCTCCTTCTCTCTCTCTCTCTCTCTCTCTCTCTCTCTCTCTATATATATATATATATATATATATATATATATATATATACACACACACACACACACACACACACACACACACGTGTGTGTATCTGTGTGTGTAGATATGGATATATGCATGTATATCCCATTAATTCTGTTTCTCTGCAGAATCCTAATGCAGACACATTACTTGTAATGGATTCAAAATATACTATTACGCTCACATAGCTTCTCCAAATATTTATATGGTTATTTCAATTAAGTAGATTGGTTCCATCTGTCATTTCTGATTATCTATTAATAGATTACTACTAAGAATCAAAAGATAAGCAATACCCCCTTCATTATGAAGTGATTTAAATTATTTAATGGGTATTAACAATGAAACTTTAGTTTGTTAATTTGCTCAACTTTACTTATTAAATTCAGTCTTGGTCCTAGAAATAAAATTCTTCTGAAAAAAAATATAGAAATACCATGTGTGATAGCATTAGTATTCAGGACAACAGATGACCTTAAGGAGTTAGTCTTATATAAGCTCTTACGATATGCACAACTCATTGCTATAGTTCAAAGTTATGTGCAAAGCAAATTTTTTTTTAATTGCTCAAGACACTCCACTGTGACATTGGCTAGTTTGGCTGCAATAGAGAGATTAAAGAATCAAGTCCTTGTTTTTTTTTTTTTTATGGTTAGTGCAGTTGCTAATACAAGAAGAGTGGTAGCATTAAAAAACTGTAGATAATGAAACAGATGTATAAGGGGTCTACTTGTGCAGGTTATAAAGTCCATATTTGGTGCAAACATTAGAAGGATAATTAAAGATGAACTCATGGGCAGGGCTCAGTTGAGCCCACCTATAATCCCAGTGGATTGGAAGGCCAAGGCAAGAGGATCATGAGTTCATAGTCAGCCACAGCAAAAGCAAGGTACTAAGCAACTCAGTGAGACCCCCGACTCTAAATAAAATACAGAATAGGTCTGGGGATGTGACTCAGTGTTCAAGTGCCCCTGAGTTCAATCTCCGGTACCAAAAGGGGTGGCGGGGAGAATTCATGGTATGAGGCAATACTACAAAGGATAGAGTCTGACTCAAAAAACTGAATGACATTGGGAAACAGGATACATGTGAAGTTATATGAACAAAATTATTCTCTAAGAGACTTTTTAAGGTAAAAATAACTGTACTCTTAGTCGTCTTTAATTTTCCTTGTCAATGTAGCTAAATTCAGCATAAAAACCTGGTCATGAAGTTTGCACTTTTGTCAACATAAAATGCAGCTGCCCTGAACCCAGGTGTTTACTTTTGCTAACGGATCTATTAATTTAGCAAATATGAGTTTCTACTAGTACTGGATCCTGATGGGCTTATTTTATATCCTCTCAGGGCAGGATAAGTCAGTCCATTTGGAATATTTGGTGAAAAAAAATATGTACTGAATATCCACTTACAAACACTGCATGCTGTTCTTGGGCTTGTCTTTGTTGGTGCTCTGTCATCCTCATGGTCATCAGCACTTAGGGATGCTGTGTGCTGTCCTCATGCTCATCTTTGCTGATCTTCTGTCATTTCCATGTCATCAGCACCATCAGCATCCAACTGGCCAAATAGGTCAGTAGACTGATACCTTTATGAGCCACTTAGCAATTCTAAACATAATCTCACACTTCAAACCAACTGTATTTCACAGCCTGTAAATCAGAAAAATTTGCCCTGTCAAACCCACAGGAAAGACACATTTTCTTAATTTAGTTATGGAATGACAATGTTTGTGTGGAGCACAGTTTAACGGTCAGTATAAATAGTCCCCCTGATTTAATATTGTTTGTGTGAATTATACCCACCAAAGATGTAATTATTTATGTTGAAACATAAAAATGTCCAACAACATCTGAAGATTCTGTGTTTCTTCCCAATGGTAAACAAATCAAAGGAAAATCCATAGAGTAGCGAAGTTAGATTTTGAAGGTAAATTGAATAGGAACATTTTGAGAGAACTTATGACTTTTCCCCTCATTATTTTAGTATTCACCCTGGTGATGCTGTGAAAAGTGCTCTGTAGTGACATCAGACAGGAAGCACAATCACTGATTTTTTTTTCCAGCCCCAGGGGTCCTGAGAACTGTCCTGAAGACCTGAATTCCTTCCCTGTAGGTCAAGTGCTTGGCTCCATCCCTCTGTGTGTTAAACATTGTATCAATTACAAACATGTAAATGGAGAGTGTTTACTTTGAAATTACAGTCATTGTAGTCTTCAGTTTATTTACAAGCATAAGATTTGGGCACATTCCTCTGTGACCATGACCAGCTGGAACACAGAGGCAGTGTCCCCATGCAGAGGAGTCCTGTGACAGCCAGGGCTTCACAATACCCAACAGATACCTTTTCTATTACCCATGGATCCTCTACTCAGAGGGGCTTGAAATGTCTTAATTAGCCCATGTTTTTCATTTCCCCACGTAAGGATTTGGGTGATGAAAAAATAATGACTTACCTAAATTTGTGGAAAACAAAGCTCACTTATAGTAAGCCCTCGTGTTATATCCCTTCTTCCTTCTTATAAAACAAACAGACAAAAACAAACAAAAATAAACAAACAACAACAACAACAACAAAACCCTGAATGTTGTTCAGAATGGCTGATTTAAATTAGGAAAAAAAAAAGACTATTAAGTTCTCAGACACTATTATAAATAATGTTCCTCATTTCACACACTGTTCCAATATTATATAAGCAGAAAACTATTGGTGAGTTTTAGGAAACTGTGTCAACTATTCTTCTCTTTTACTACATGAAACATTAAGATGAAGCCGGAATGCCCATATCATGATCATGAAGCAACAACTATTGAGACAAAAGTCACAATATAAGAATCATAATCAGGTAATGTAGAAGAGCCAGGAGACACTAAGCCTCATTGGTTACCTTTCTGTTAAATAGATCAAATATAATCCTAATTGATAGACATATTACCCTTCCCACATGTGCATGTGCGCACACATACATACTTCCTTGCTTCTTCCTGTTTATTATTTTATTGAGCATGTAGCTACGAGTGCTCACTGTATGTCAGTTACTATTCTGACCTCACATCAGTGTGCAGATGAAGAGATCAGACTATAGAGTGTTGTTTCTGAGTCAAACGGACTCATGAAAACCAAGAAGTCACACAAAATAGCTACTCCTAAGTAGATCTTTAAAAAAAAAAAAAACCAACAACAACAACAATTATCACAATGAGGCGTAGCACTGTGAAAAGGAACACAGCCTGTCTTTTAGTAAGGGAAGAACTGAAGACATTGCCTGTGGGGTATTCTATTATTATGTTAACAAAGTTTTGAGATAAGTTAACAAAGGACTACAACAAAAAAATAAGTCTACAAAATAAATAAAGTTGATTCTCAGGAATACCGCAGTCATACTGCCTGTTGGCATATACAACTTTCACTGAAGTGCATGTCCTGTTCACTGGATGTGAAATGCGGTGACATTAAGACACAGGACAAGTGTGGTTTGTGTGTGGGTATATATAGATTTTGTATATATTTTAGTATTTCCTTTGCTGACCTCAACTAATAGGCAAGGAAATGTATTGGTTAAATTGGAAGATTTTGATACAACTTTTAAATATTCATAGGTCTTCTGAATGAATCATGTTCTCAAATCATTTTTGTTTGGGAAGGTTAAAAAAAAACATTTTCAAATAAGTTCTAAGAAAATTGAAAACCCTCAATTTCAGGTCCCTCCTCTGTAAGTGTAGACACTGATTTATGACATTACCAAGTTCCTTCCAGATTTAGCACTTTCAGAAGTCTATAAAATCACTTAGAAATGCAGCTTGTTTATCCTGCCCCTGTATGCAGCATATTGCTTGCTCCTGGATCAGTCCCAGCAGGCAGAGGAGAGAGATCCTTACACATAATTCATCAGAACTGATAGGTCATGACTAGGAAGTAAGATAGTCCTTTGTAGTAACTATAAAATAATGATTCCCATCAAATTGGGTGAAAGGAAAACAATGTCACTTGACTTTGGAGACTAAAAATTCATCTGTATATTTTCAATCCCTGTGGGATTCAGGGAGCATGGAAGTTTAAAGGTACATCAGGACCTGTTCTTTCCTTACTATGGGGCAAACAAAGGGGAAAGATGTTTCTGTTATGAGTACAACCAACTTAACAAGCACATCTGTAGACATTATTAAGAAAAAATGCATTCCTAATGTTAGAATTTTAGGCGTTGAAATAGGCAGCTCAGTATGTGGCACCAGTACATAAGAAGCTTTCTACACCTCTCTGTATAATCATACAATGATGATACTCAATCATTAGTTCTTTCAATAATGATTTAGTAGCTAGTGTTTGCCAGGCACCATGCTAGGATCTTCAGATAGGAAATGACACAAGGCAAGATCTTGATTGTAGGGAGTAGAGATAATTAAAAATGTAAGATAAATGCTGCATCAGAAAACATTGATGACCAAAAATAGATTAATAGACAAAGAAGTGCAATAGTTTAGGTGAGGATATGCCTTATGTCTTATGCCATTTGTGCTGCAACAACAAAATACTCAGGATGGATAATTTTTAAGTAACAGAAAAATTACTTCTCATAGTTTGGGTGACAGGGAGTCCATGATCCAGGCACTGGCATTTGGTCTGCAGCGCCCTTCTCGTTTCTTCCTTCACATGGCAGAAGGCAGAAGGGAGAAGGGCAAGCCAGAGAAGTTTACTGGCAGGCTGCTTGAAGCCCCTATTTTAAAAAGAGCCTTCATTTCATTGACGGAAGCAGCTCTCAGGGCCTCTTAAAGATGCCACTTGTTAATACCATTGCCCTGGGTACAGCTGTATTTTGGAGGGGATTAGTTTCCATATGACCTTTGGAGGGGACAAGAACATTCACATCACAGCAGGATGTAACTGGCCCAGCAAAGACTCTAACCATTTCTGTTCTGTGGCAAGAAGAAACCTGTGTTGTTTCTTTAGTCTATGTGTCCAGATGGGGAGCATGTTGCTTTCCAAACAAGAATTTTCTCAGGGGATAAGGAAAAGCTGTCACCAAAACAAAAAGAATGACAGGCCTTCCCTAATTCTTTAAAATTAATCCCTTACATGTATGATCTGAAGAATCTGAACTCAAAAAAAACAGAACAGAATGATGGTTACCAGGGGCTGGTGGAGATTGTGATGATCTGGGCATTGGGGAGATGTTGATGGAAATATAAAATTTCAGTTAGGTAGGAAAAAATAAGTTAAGGCATCTGTTGTATAACATGCTGAGTACAGTTTAAAACAATGTATTATTTTTCTAGAAAATTTCTAAAAGCAGGTTTAAGTGTTCTCATCACAAAAATGGTAAGCATATGAGGTAATTCATGTTAATTAGCTCAATTGAGCCATTCCACCAATGCATACATATTTTAAAACATCATATTAAACATAATAAAAATATGAATATTTGTCAGTCCATTAAAAAAATTTTCTGTAATCTAGGTGTAGTCTAATTGCATCAATTATCCCAAAGGGAGGTAGGATGAGGCATGAGAACCTATGAACCCAAGATGGAATGAGAGCTACGTAATAGAACCCAACCAAGTTAGAAAGCAAAGCAACATAAGAAATCACATTAGAGATCCCTTCCATTCATTTCTGCTCCCTTAGCACCAACAAAGTAGAGTAGGCTAAGAGTTTATGGATAAATGCAGTAGAGACAGCCAGCCAAGTGGAAAGCAAAGCAGTAATTGAGGTCCGGTGGAGGTTCTGTCACAGAGAGGCTCTGGAAACTGAGTAAGTTCCTGTAATTAATGATTATGCTTCTAACAAAATGTGTCTTTCCAACATTAATGGGAAGACAAGAATTAAAAAAAAAAGATCCAATGGCATAGGGAAAACAGAGAGGAAATACATAGTACAACATAAAGAATGAGAATATTAATGGCAGGAAATAAGGTATTTTTGCTGGCAAGAATAGTGAATTAATGCTTACAAATGGCCCCTGTGCCTGGGCCAAATGGTCAATGTAAGTGAGAGGAGCTACTCTTCTGTTACTTTCTCTGAGTTCATTAACAACAAAAGGGATTATAATGGACTTTGAGAGGATTAAGTGACACTCAACAATCAAACCATGATGAGAGTTTATTGTAAAGGACATTGTATTCAATGATTTATATTAAATTCATAAAATACATCTTAGAAAATACAGATTAAATTTTTCACTATTCATATTTTTGTATTTCTTTTTTTTTTTTTTATTTTATTTTTTTTTTTATTGGTCGTTCATAACATTACATAGTTCTTAATACATCATATTACACGGTTTGATTCAAGTGGATTATGAACTCCCGCTTTTACCCCGTATACAAATTGCTGTATCACATCAGTTACCCTTCCATTGATTGACATATTGCCTTTCTAGTGTCTGATGTATTCTGCTGTCTGTCCTATTGTCTACTATCCCCCCTCCCCTCCCCTTCCCTCCCCTCCCCTTTTCTCTCTCTACCCCTTCTACTGTAAATCATGTCTTCCATTTGTATTCTCTTGACTTACCCCTCCTTACCTCTTATATGACATTTTGTATAACCCTGAGGATCGCCTTCCATTTCCATGCAATTTCCCTTCTCACTCCCTTTCCCTCCCACCTCTCATCCCTGTTTACTGTAAATATTCTTCTCAAGCTCTTCGTCCCTACCCTGTCCTTGTTTACACCCCTTATATCAAAGGAGTCATTTGGTATTTGTTTTTTAAAGATTGACTAGCTTCACTTAGCATAATCTGCTCTAATGCCATCCATTTCCCTCCAAATTCTATAATTTTGTCATTTTTTAATGCAGAGTAATACTCCATAGTGTATAAATGCCACATTTTTTTTATCCATTCATCTATTGAAGGGCATCTAGGCTGGTTCCACAGTCTTGCTATCGTGAATTGAGCTGCTATGAACATCGATGTAGCAGTGTCCCTGTAGCATGCTCTTGTTAGGGCTTTAGGGAATAGACCGAGAAGGGGAATAGCTGGGTCAAATGGTGGTTCCATTCCCAGCTTTCCGAGAAATCTCCATACTGCTTTCCAAATTGGCTGCACCAATTTGCAGTCCCACCAGCAATGAACAAGAGTGCCCTTTTCCCCTCATCCTCTCCAGCACTTATTGTTGTTTGACTTCCTAATGGCTGCCAGTCTTACTGGAGTGAGATGGTATCTTAGGGTAGTTTTGATTTGCATTTCTCTGACTGCTAGCGATGGTGAGCATTTTTTCATGTACTTGTTGATTGATTGTATGTCCTCCTCTGAGAAGTGTCTGTTCAGGTCCTTGGCCCATTTATTGATTGGGTTATTTGTTATCTTATTGTCTAATTTTTTGAGTTCTTTGTATATTCTGGTTATTAGGGCTCTATCTGAAGTGTGTGGAGTAAAGATTTGTTCCCAGGATGTAGGCTCCCTATTTATCTCTCTTATTGTTTCTTTTGCTGAGAAAAAACTTTTTAGTTTGAGTAAGTCCCATTTGTTGATTCTATTTGTTAACTCTAGCGCTATGGGTGTCCTATTGAGGAATTTGGAGCCCGATCCCACAGCGTGTAGATCATAACCAACTTTTTCTTCTATCAGATGCCGTGTCTCTGATTTAATATCAAGCTCCTTGATCCATTTTGAGTTAACTTTTGTGCACGGCGAGAGATAGGGATTCAGATTCATTTTGGTGCAAATGGATTTCCAGTTTTCCCAGCACCATTTGTTGAAGATGCTATCCTTCCTCCATTGCATGCTTTTAGCCCCTTTATCAAAAATAAGATAGTTGTAGTTTTGTGGATTAGTTACTGTGTCCTCTATTCTGTACCATTGGTCCACCCGCCTGTTTTGGTACCAGTACCATGCTGTTTTTGTTACTATTGCTCTGTAGTATAGCTTGAAGTCTGGTATCGCTATACCGCCTGATTCACACTTCCTGCTTAGTATTGTTTTTGCTATTCTGGGTCTTTTATTATTCCATATGAATTTCATGATTCTTTTATCTATTTCTACAAGATATGCTGTTGGGATTTTGATTGGCATTGCATTGAACTTATAGAGAACTTTTGGTAATATCGCCATTTTGATGATGTTAGTTCTGCCTATCCATGAGCAGGGTATGTTTTTCCATCTTCTAAGGTCTTCTTCTATGTCTTTCTTTAGGGTTCTGTAATTTTCATTGTATAAATCTTTCACCTCTTTTGTTAGGTTGATTCCCAAGTATTTTATTTTTTGGGGGGATATTGTGAATGGAGTACTTGTCCTCATTTCCGTTTCAGAGGATTTGTCGCTCATATACAGGAACACCTTTGATTTATGCGTGTTGATCTTATATCCTGCCACTTTGCTGAATTCCTTTATTAGCTCTAATAGCTTCTTTGTAGACCCTTTTGGGTCTGCTAGGTATAGAATCATATCATCTGCAAATAGTGATAATTTAAGTTCTTCTTTTCCTATTTTTATGCCTTTAATTTCTTTTGACTGTCTAATTGCTCTGGCCAGTGTTTCGAGGACTATGTTGAACAGAAGTGGTGAGAGAGGGCATCCCTGTCTTGTACCAGATCTTAGAGGGAATGCCTTCAATTTTTCTCCATTCAGAATGATGCTGGCCTGTGGCTTATCATAGATTGCTTTTACAATGTTGAGGTATGATCCTGTTATCCCTAATTTTTCTAGCGTTTTGAACATAAAGGGATGCTGTACTTTGTCGAATGCTCTTTCTGCATCTATTGAGATGATCATATGGTTCTTATTTTTAAGGCTATTGATGTGGTGAATAACATTTATTGATTTCCGCATATTAAACCAGCCTTGCATCCCAGGGATGAATCCTACTTGATCATGATGTATAATTTTTTTGATATGTATTTGAATCCGATTCGCCAGAATTTTATTGAGGATTTTTGCGTCAAGGTTCATTAGAGATATTGGTCTGTAGTTTTCCTTCTTTGATGTGTCTTTGTCTGGTTTCGGAATCAGGGTGATGTTGGCCTCGAAGTTCTCCCTCTTTTTTTATTTCCTGAAATAGCTTGAAAAGTATTGGTGTTAGTTCCTCTTTAAAGGTTTTGTAAAACTCTGCTGTATACCCATCCGGTCCTGGGCTTTTCTTAGTTGGTAGTCTTTTGATGGTTTCTTCTATTTCCTCTATTGTTATTGGTCTGTTTAGGTTGTCTATATCCTCCTGGCTCAATCTGGGCAGATCATAGGACTCAAGGAATTTATCTATGCCTTCACTATCTTCTATTTTATTGGAGTATAAGGATTCAAAGTAATTTCTGATTATCTTCTGTATTTCTGAAGTGTCTGTTGTGATATTGCCTTTTTCATCCCATATGCTAGTAATTTGGGTTCTCTCTCTTCTTCTCTTCGTTAGCATGGCTAAGGGTCTGTCAATTTTATTTATTTTTTCAAAGAACCAGCTTTTAGTTTTGTCAATTTTTTCAATTGTTTCTTTTGTTTCAATTTCATTAATTTCAGCTCTGATTTTAATTATTTCTTGCCTTCTACTTTTGCTGTTGTTTTGCTCTTCTTTTTCTAGGATTTTGAGATGAAGTATGAGATCATTTATTTGTTGGTTTTTTCTTTTTTTGAGGAATGAACTCCAAGCAATGAATTTTCCTCTTAGAACTGCTTTCAATGTGTCCCATAGATTCCGATATGTTGTGTCTGTGTTTTCATTTAACTCTAGGAATTTTTTAATTTCCTCCTTGATGTCTTCTAAAACCCATTGATCACTCAGCAACCTATTGTTCATTCTCCAGGTGATGCTTGTTTTTTCCTTTCTTCTTTTATCATTGATTTTCAGTTTCATTCCATTATGATCAGATAAGATGCATGGTATTATCTCTACCCCTTTGTATTGTCTAAGAGTTGCCCTGTGACATAGTATATGGTCTATTTTTGAGAAGGTTCCATGTGCTGCTGAGAAAAAAGTGTAGCTACTTGATGTTGGGTGGTATAGTCTATATATGTCAATTAAGTCTAGGTTGTTAATTGTGTTATTGAGTTCTATAGTTTCCTTATTTAACTTTTGTTTGGAAGATCTGTCCAGTGGTGAGAGAGGTGTGTTGAAGTCTCCCATGATTATTGTATGTTGGTCTATTAGACTCTTGAACTTGAGAAGAGTTTGCTTGATGAATACAGCTGCACCATTATTTGGGGCATATATATTTATGATTGTTATGTCTTGTTGGTGTATGGTTCCCTTGAGCAGTATGAAGTGTCCTTCTATATCCCTTTTGATTAGCTTTGGCTTGAAATCTATTTTATTAGATATGAGTATAGACACTCCTGCTTGTTTCCGCAGTCCATATGAGTGATATGATTTTTCCCAACCTTTCACCTTCAGTCTATGTATATCTTTTCCTATCAAATGCGTCTCCTGTAGACAGCATATTGTTGGGTCTTGTTTTTTGATCCATTCTACTAGCCTGTGTCTCTTAATTGGTGAGTTTAAGCCATTAACATTTAGGGTTATTATTGAGATATGGTTTGTTCTTCTATCCATATTTGTTTATTGATGTTACTAAACCTGATTTGTTATCCTCTATGACTACTTTCCCCCCTTTACTGTCCTACCTCCCATTGTTGGTTTTCAATGTTGTTTTCCATTTCCTCTTCCTGTAATGTTTTGCCAAGGATTTTTTGAAGAGATGGTTTTCTAGCTGCGAATTCTTTTAACTTTTGTTTATTGTGGAAGGTTTTAATTTCATCTTCTAACCTGAAGCTTAATTTCGCCGGATACACGATTCTTGGTTGGAGCCCATTGTCTTTCAGTGTTTGAAATATGTTATTCCAGGATCTTCTAGCTTTCAGAGTCTGTGTTGAGAGATCAGCTGTTATCCTGATTGGTTTACCCCTAAATGTAATCTGCTTTCTTTCTCTTGCAGCTTTTAAAATTCTCTCCTTATTCTGTATGTTGGACATCTTCATTATAATGTGTCTAGGTGTGGATCTCTTATGATTTTGCACATTCGGCGTCCTGTAGGCTTCTAGGATTTGGGATTCTGTCTCAATCTTCAATTCTGGGAAGTTTTCTCGTATTATTTCACTGAATAGACTGTTTATTCCTTTGGAATGGAGCTCTGTGCCTTCCTGTATCCCAATGACTCTTAAATTTGGTCTTTTGATATTGTCCCATAATTCTTGGATGTTCTGCTCATGGTTTCTTAGCAGACTTGCTGAGCTGTCTATGTTCTTTTCCAGTTGAAATACTTTGTCTTCATTGTCTGATGTTCTCTCTTCTAAGTGATCTACTCTGCTGGTAGTATTCTCAATTGAGTTTTTAAGTTGGTTTATTGTTTCCTGCATTTCTAGAATTTCAATTTGTTTGTTTTTTATTACCTCTATCTCCCTGTGAAATTGATCTTTGACTTCCTGGATTTGTTTGTCAATGTGATCTTTCATTGTCTGATTTTGCTGTCTCATGTCTTCCTTGAGACTCCAGATCATCTGAAGCATATATATCCTGAACTCTTTATCTGATATTCCATCTGTTGCAGCTATTACCTCTTCTAAAGTTGAGTTGACCTGCATTGCTTGTGGTCCTTTCTTTCCTTGTCTTTTCATACTGCCCGCGTTTCTTTCTGCTTGGTGCAACTGTTGTGTTTTGAAATTTACCCCCTATTTATTTATGTTGCTCTTGTATACTTGAAAAGTCTCCCTTGCAGGTGCGGGCGGCGGCTGTGCCCCTACTCCAATTGGGGTGACGTGTCTATCACGCTGGCGGCTCTCTGGGCCTGTTCCGGGAGTGGAAGGCGGCTCTGCTCTGTCCCTATTCCAATTGGGGTGTCGTGACTACAATGCTGGCAGATCGCTGGGCCTCTTCCGGGCGTGGGCGGTGGGCTTGGCTGGTGGGATTCCACCTAATGGCAGTCCCTAACCTCCCTGCTTGCTAATTAATGGCTTCTCTGAGGCGCCACGCCTTCTGTAGCTGCGGGGCAGGCCGCGCGAATCAGTTGGCCTGGATCTCCGGGGTCCTGCTGCTGGCTGTTTTGATGTTACAAGCTGTTGGAGAGTGGTGGTGTATTCTTCAGCTTTCCCGGATGGTGGCCACTGACTGCCTGGATGGAGTGTCCGCTGTTTTGATGTTGCACTCTGAAGGAGAGTGGCGGTGTATCCTTCAGCTTTCCCGGATGGTGGCCGCTGACTGCCTCGGTGGAGTGTCCGCTGTGGGGGATGGGACTGTACCGCTTTCTTCCCCTTCTGAGAACCCGAGCTCGGCCCAAGGGTCCGTGTGGGCTTGGCTGGTGGGATTCCACCTAATGGCCTTCCCTAACCTCCCTGCTTGCCAATTAATGGCTTCACTGAGGCGCCACGCCTTCTGTAGCTGCAGGGCAGGCCACGCGAATCAGTTGGCCTGGCTCTCCGGGCCCTGCTGCAGGCTGCTGGGATCCCTGGCACTCTATCACTTTGATTTTTTCTGCTTGCCCCTCCCCCAGCGCTGGCTAGCCAGGTTTCCTTTTGGCTGCTACTGGGAGGAGGGGTTGGAGGTCAGGTGTCTCTGGTTTCCCCCTAGCCTGTATGGAGGCTCAGCTTGATACTCCCTCTCCCGGCAAGCCTAGGAGAGATTTTATGCGAATTCCCGCTGTCTGGGGGGTGAGCTGAATGACACCGACCTGTTTTGATGTCGCACTCTGAAGGAGAGTGGCGGTGTATCCTTCAGCTTTCCCGGATGGTGGCCGCTGACTGGCTCGGCGGAGTGTCCGCTGTGGGGGATGGGACTGTACCGCTTCCTTCCCCTTCTGAGAACCCGTGCTCGGCCCAAGGGTCCGTGTGGGCTTGGCTGGTGGGATTCCACCTAATGGCCTTCCCTAACCTCCCTGCTTGCCAATTAATGGCTTCACTGAGGCGCCACGCCTTCTGTAGCCGCAGGGCAGGCCACGCGAATCAGTTGGCCTGGCTCTCCGGGCCCTGCTGCAGGCTGCTGGGATCCCTGGCACTCTATCACTTTGATTTTTTCTGCTTGCCCCTCCCCCAGCGCTGGCTAGCCAGGTTTCCTTTTGGCTGCTACTGGGAGGAGGGGTTGGAGGTCAGGTGTCTCTGGTTTCCCCCTAGCCTGTATGGAGGCTCAGCTTGATACTCCCTCTCCCGGCAAGCCTAGGAGAGATTTTATGCGAATTCCCGCTGTCTGGGGGGTGAGCTGAATGACACCGACCTGTTTTGATGTCGCACTCTGAAGGAGAGTGGCGGTGTATCCTTCAGCTTTCCCGGATGGTGGCCGCTGACTGGCTCGGCGGAGTGTCCGCTGTGGGGGATGGGACTGTACCGCTTCCTTCCCCTTCTGAGAACCCGTGCTCGGCCCAAGGGTCCGTGTGGGCTTGGCTGGAGGGATTCCACCTAATGGCCTTCCCTAACCTCCCTGCTTGCCAATTAATGGCTTCACTGAGGCGCCACGCCTTCTGTAGCCGCAGGGCAGGCCACGCGAATCAGTTGGCCTGGCTCTCCGGGCCCTGCTGCAGGCTGCTGGGATCCCTGGCACTCTATCACTTTGATTTTTTCTGCTTGCCCCTCCCCCAGCGCTGGCTAGCCAGGTTTCCTTTTGGCTGCTACTGGGAGGAGGGGTTGGAGGTCAGGTGTCTCTGGTTTCCCCCTAGCCTGTATGGAGGCTCAGCTTGATACTCCCTCTCCCGGCAAGCCTAGGAGAGATTTTATGCGAATTCCCGCTGTCTGGGGGGTGAGCTGAATGACACCGACCTGTTTTGATGTCGCACTCTGAAGGAGAGTGGCGGTGTATCCTTCAGCTTTCCCGGATGGTGGCCGCTGACTCCATATTTTTGTATTTCAATCTTTATTCATTCTTCCAAAATGCTTTCTATATAGAAATGAATTTTTCTTCAGAAAGCTATTGATCAATGTTCTATTCATATTTTATCCTTTTCTACTGCATTGTAAAATAAGATTAACTTGCTTTTAGACTAATTTAAATGTAATCTTGGGGTTAACAATGTTCTGCTTTCAAATGGTGATGACAAAGGAAATTCAATTAAATATTACATTCCCCTTATCATGTGGATTTTTAAGTACCATATGCTATGTTTTATGTCCTTAACTATATGATTAGAATAGATACTTGCCCCATATTTTCAGACTATATACTTTCTTGGTCTTTCATATTAATTCAAATAGTGAGAACATAAATATACTCCTATTGTTCATCCTACTTACTTTCTTTCATTTGGCTTCCAATCAACAGACGTTCTGTCTATGTTACATACCTACAAAAAGCACTGGGTACTATTGAAGTCATCTAGAAAATTCCACATTTTTTATACTGTAGAAGAACCAAGATACATTTCTGTTGCTGTTCAGAGAGTGTTCAAGTGTGTCAGTTCAAAGAACTTGTGGATTTGGGGCAGAAAACAGACACTAAAAACAGTTTATGATATTCTCCCTGTGGCCAGTGCTAATGTGTTAGCACAAAGAATCACTGAACAGTAAATGGTACATAATAGTGTTACTTTAAGAATGAAGTCAACAAGAATTGTGTCAACAGATCTTATCCATACAGAATTTGTCATCATGGTATTTTTGGCAAAAGTTATTAGATTATTCAAAAGTGGCTTTTAATCACTTCATCTTGAATGCATGCATTGTGGAAAGATTTTCTAGTTAGTGTGATCAACCCAGTATAATTCCATGTTTAAGTTTTACTGAGTGACTTTTCTAACATAACTTTTTATTTTTGTAATCTTGAAAAATCGCATCAAGATAAAGGCACATGCTGGCATGGGAGTGAGAGTAGGAAATGGATGCAGTTGATGCCCAGTGAGGATAATTGTATTTTTACCATTTGTTGATAAATGAATTGTTAACTTATATTCTTACTATGGTCTTGGTTTCTTCTTTCAATTCATTATACATATTACTGCACCGCGATTGTTCTGTCTTATATATTTCATTACGTAGATCTCCTGCTGGAGAGAAAGAGAGTAACGTCCTGATGGCAGGATTACTCTTGGGATGATGCACAAGTCCTCACACTGTGGTCCAGCTTGGTTCCCAGCCTCCTTGAGCCTCCCTACCCAGGATACTTCCTTCAGTAGCAATATTGAAGAAGTAAGGCTTCACTCATTCCCTGCTCCTTGGGACACCCATGCTTTTGCCTTCATTTTTCTCTTCTAAGCTGTCTTTAAGGACAGGGAAAGAAAAAAGAGGAGGATGGAAAGATGAAGGGGAAATGGGAGGAGGAACTGGAGGAAGAGATGGAAAAGGAGACAAGCAGAGAAGAGAACAGAGAGCAGGACACACACACTCAGACACACACACCGAGAAGAAGGACATCTTCACCAGATCCTGACAGATAGCCCCCTTCCACCATACCCTGTACTGTGTCACCACCTAGCAAATTCATATGGTATTGCAAACAATTTTGATATATATTTTATCTTTGTTAGATGTTTAGGATCCCCAGGAAAGGGTCAGAGATGTATGTGTCTCTGTGTTCCCCATCACCTGGTAATTACTTGGTCCAAAACATTTTTTTTTAAATAAACATGAATGGAAACTACAAATTAATTAAAAGAGAGAGCAAAACAAAAACTACAAAACAGAATAGATTTGTTCAACCCTATTTGTGTAATTGATGTAGACCTCTAAATTAGTCCTTCTTGTTGGTAAATTGAAAGAAAATTAATGATCCTGAAAAAATGAAAGATAGGGCATTACATTACACACTTTCTAAGAGCATAAGGAGATCATTTTATCCTTTTGATGTCCTAATTTCCCTCTCTCCACCCTGGATTGTCTTCTAAATTTCTTCACCCAAATAGAGTTAATTTTTATTAAATCATTAAAGGCAGAAAAGTAACTTCCTTTCCAAGGTAAAGGTTTAGGAAGAGAGAGAGGAGATAATTGTTAGGAGTAGCTTAGACCCTAAATATACCATCACAGAAACAATGAACGTGACAAAGAGGAGCCTCAGGAAAATACAATGCTGGGTGCCAGTCATCAGGATAAAAAGACAGGTCTGCTTCATCAATTTTGATCCGATGATTGTAGGGACTGACAAAAAGTGAAAGACCACATTCTTCTGTACATATTCTATAACCTCCCTTAACTCATTCATTATCAGGTTTTTAATTCTGCAAATGTCTCAATGCATTGATACTGGTATGTTAAAACGGGTTGGAATTTATAATCTAGAGCTAATATATTATTTATTACCATTAAGAAGGAAAACACATATTGCCGCATAGTTTACTAAATTGTTTTGTGGTTCTTTTTTTTTTAAGTGATCTAAAAATTTTGCTATAAAGAAAATGAGCAAATAACTTCCATGATTAAACAGAGTTTTAAGGCTTGCTAATTTTTATTCTATCCTCTAACAAATAGTGACACACTCAATACTTCAAGTTCTCAAACTGAACTAAATTTTAATGTTCTTCCACCTATAGATAATCATTTGTTTTTGAAGCTTCTCTGGAACACATCAGTTCAATGATATGTGTAGGTTAAGAATAAATTCTGACTCAGACATAGGTAGACTGGAATCCAGATCCCATTACTTTATCTGTGGCTTTGAAAAAGTTAATTATTATTCTAAAGACCTGGTGTTCTCAGCTATAACACAGAGGTGAATAATATAAATATCTAATATTCATTGAGTACATTGTACATGCAAGGCACTCATCCAAGTGCTTTGCATAAATTAATACATGCAATTATCCTAATACATTTATGATTTAATATAATCATTGTACCTATTTTAAAGATGGAAAAGCAGAGAGCCAAGAAAATTATAAGTCATTTGATAATAAACTTTATAGCACAGGCTTGGCATATAGTATGGAGCCAGTAGCTGGAAACACATATTGTTTGTTTCTATTATTCACATGTGAGTCTGGTTTCCCAGAGAAATAGATATAGAATCATGGATCTGGGGAAATCAGTGCTATTAGTCTCAGTGTATCTCTGAATATGAAGGCAACAGATTACAATGTCCTACTTCAACAACAGAGAGAGAGAGAGAGAGAGAGAGAGAGAGAGAGAGAGAGAATTATTTTATTTCACATTTGTTCTATTTAAGCCTTCAGTAGATTGGGTGAGGTTCAACCATACTGGGGAAAGAACCTGCTGTCCTTAGCCTACTGATTCCAATGTCAATATCATCCAGAAACACTCTCACACACACACATCCAGAATATTGGTTAATCCAATGGCTTGGTTTCTAGTGACCCTGTCAACTTCACACATAAAATCAATTCATTCTGATAATTACATATGAGGAATTTTGGGGAGAAATCATTTAAAATGAATACTTAGGGTGAAAGTAATACTGAGTGGGGGAAAGCACAAATTAAATGGAGAATTTTGTAATGGTGATTGAAAAGAAAAAGTAAAAAGGAGATCAAAGGACAAGAAAATATTGGAAAACTAGAACAAAGAAAATGACAGCAAAGAGTGTAATGTCCTATGCAAATGTTTACAATAAACTCAGGTAAAGGTTTGGGATTTAAAAACTAGACAGACAAAACATAAAGTAAAATCTGTCTAATTCAATTTGAAAAAAATAATTTTAAATGTTCTCAGAATAATAAATGATGATGATGCAGAAGAAATGTCAAACTCTGTCTCCTTATGTTGCACTCAACTCCAATCCATTCTCATTAGTATCAGGAGTGAGCTTTTAACCAATAAATCTGTCATCAGCATTCTTAAAACTGTCTTGGGGAATCCCTGCTCTTTAATGAAATCTTTAAGTACCTTAACATGCTCCTAAAATTTGTTCTTATGCATATACAACCTCAGTTTCTTCCATTGTTTTTCCACCTATACTACAGTCTACCCACAGTCAGCCAGTCATAATTGTGCAGACACAATATGTAGGCTCTTTACTTTTATTCCTTTTCTTGCCTAGATGGTGCCAACTTGTGTGTTCTCGTCCATAGAGGTCAAGTTTATGTTGATGACAAGAATAGAATAATGGTATGGAGAAGAAGAGAGTAATGGTGATTGCAGTGCTCTTTATTTATTATCTGTATTGATTATCTCTTTTGGCCAAGCCCTGTAGAATAGGACTTAATTGCATATTTCATGTAATAATAATAATAATAATAATAATAATAATAATAATTCCTCCTCCTCCTCCTGGGATTGAACCCAGAGGCACTTTACAATTAAACCACATTCTGAACCCTTTTTTTCTTAATTTTTTTAATTTTTGAGACAGGGTCTCACTAAGCCACATAAGGGTTTGCTAAATTGCTGAACCTGGCTTTAAACTTGTGATCCTCCTGCTTCAGCATCCGAGTTGCTGGAGTCAAACATATTCACCACTACACCCAGATACTTCATGTAATTCTTTCAACAATCCTAGCTTCTCTTTTTGACATCTTATTATTGTAGAAATTATAGTCAGATTGAATGACCCATTCATGTTCACCCAGTTAATAAGAATATTATGAATTCAATCCAAATACAAATTCACTTTTTGAACTATCAAAATTGATTTTTTCTGGGAAATCTTTTATTAATAATAAGTTTTAAAACTTATAAAGCCTACTAGTATGTTCATTTTGTATTATAACTAATTATATCAGAATTATTTATATATCAATCTACTGAGTTTAATTTTGGATTTTTTATATTTGGAGATGAGTTTCATCTACCCTGCTTCTTCCATGCCTTGTTCAGTGTTAGATTCATCATTATTACTTTGTAATGTTGTATTAACTTAAACATATATAAAAATAAATTCTAAGTACATACAGTGAAGGCAACATATCAAATAGTAAAAATAAAAAAGCATAGAAAAATGCCTTTGCCATTTTGAAAATTAGGAGAGATAAAATCTTCTTAAAATTCCCTTGTACTGTAATGTCAGTGGACATATACAGTGAATGAAAATAATTTGATTATTTTCATTAATTATTATTTGGAGAAAATATTTGAAAGGGAAGTACCGAAACATAAAGACAGAAAGAGCAAGAAATAATAGCAGATGAACCATGGGATTGCCAAAACCCACAGAACAGTCTGAAAGCTTGACTTAAGGCCAGAATTTGTTCTGTTGCCAGTCATAGAAAGCATCAAAATTAAATAATATGCTTTAAATAATCTGGTCACAAGGGGATACTGGATACTTCTTCTTACATCATTTTTTTTAATGAATCCCTTGTAGGATGGCTCATTAAGAGACAAGATAGTGTTTTTTAATTGTCTGTAGACCAATCGATATCTTTCAATCCCAATGTGTAACCTCTTTGTCACCATTAAGACAGCAGAGGCAAAGGAAATGCAATAAATGTTAGCTTGTACAAGATGAAGTAGCTGGTAGACTCATTAGAGTAATTATCAAGAATAAAGAGAGCTGTCCCCGACATCAGTCCCCTGGACGTTGACCTTTAGATTAGATTGCTTCATGAAATTCAGGCTAACTTTCCTCATTTTTAAAAACTATATTTATTCTCTAGTTTCTTTTGTCTTTTTCAGGATTCATTTGCAAATTATCCTTCCAAGTGGGTAGTTGGAGAAAACATAATTTTTGAACTTCACTCTTTAATCATTAAATAAATGCATTCAAATGGAGATAGAAGTGGGTTAAAATTCAGACTTCAGTATCACTTTATACTGAAGCGCATTACCTTGAGGTAATATTTACATGTTTCCAGAATGTAAATCTTCTTTAAATGTCCCTAATTGTATGCATTTTCCAAATAAGGACAGTTGAAGGCTCTTTTTTATTCTTTATTATTGGGGATTAAACCTAGGGCTTTATCCCTGCTAGGCAACTATTCTACATTCCCATACATTCCCAATCTTCTATTATTATTATTATTATTATTATTGATATTATTTAGTTGTAGTTGGACATCATAATACTTGTATTTATTTATTTATTTATTTATTTACTTACTTACTTACTTATTTATTTTTATGAGGTTCTGAGGGTTGAATCCAGCACCTCCCATGTGCTAGGCAAGTGCTCTACCGCTGAGCTACAACCCCATCTCCCCACCCCCACCCCATAAAATATTCTTTTATTTTTATTTTTGGACAGAGTCTGGTTAAATTGCCAAGCCTGCCCTTGAACTTGTGATATGCCTGCTTCTGCCTCTCAAATAGCTGAGACTACAGATGTGCACCAGGATACTATATTCCAATGGTTTTTAAAATTTATTTGTTTGGTACCAGGAATTGAACTCTGGGTTGCTCAACAACTGAGCCACATCCCCAGTCCTTTTTTTTTTTCTTTTGTATTTTGTTTAGAGATGGGATCTCACTGAGTTTCTTATTGCCTTTCTTTTGCTGAGAGTGGCTTTGAATTGATGATCCTCCTGCCTCAGCCTCCTGAGCCACTAGGATTACAGGCATGCGCCACCATGCCTGGATAAAAGGTTTAACTAAAATTTTAAGGCTGTTTAAGTTGCAACACATATAAACAAAATATCAATTGACCACTAATATGTACTTTTGTATGTGTGCTATATCTTTAGGAGAACTTATCAATAGTGAACATCTATTAGAATAAAATAATTTTAATATAGAAAGTCTTTTAGTAAATATTAAATCGTATAAATTTGAAATATTTGGAAATCACAAGCTGTGCTTTGCTGACCCATTGTATTTATTTAAATCTTGTCTATCCGCTAGATAGTTCCATTGTGTTATTAGTTCAGGGTTACAGAGGTGTATCAATTCTTTTAGAAGTTTCTCTTCTTTCCCCTCTCATAAATTTCTCTTAAATCTACAGTTTATGTTAACTAAAAATCAATAATTATAATAAAGGTACAAATTATTAAGAAATTGATCACACAATTGCTCAACACCTTTTTACTGATTTTAATCTTTTGAGAAATAGTTTACTGAATAAAAAGATTAGCTCAAAATAAAACAGGTTTCTAGGAGAAGACTGATAGAGGAAACTAAGAAGAGACGTGAGGTTTGAGTATTAAATACTATGGGGAAAAGACAAACTCAAAGAAGCAGAGAATAGAATGATAGTTACCAAGGGCAAAGAAATGGGTAAACAGGATTTTTTTTTCAATGAGTGTTCTATGTATGAAATTGATTAAGTTTCAGAAACCTGCTGGATAATATGTCCTCCAGTTAATAAAGCTATGTTTAAGAGAATAGAACAGTTGATGTATTCTTACCAACATGCACACATGGACAAACACACAGAAATTTTTGTCGGTGACAAATGTTGGGCAGGTTGGCTTTATAATGATATCATGGTCGTATGTAGATGTCTTGTTTCATCAAGATGCTGACATGAAATGTGTACTGTCTTCTTTATTTCAGTTATGCCAAAATAAATCTAAAATGCTATCGGAAATTCAGTAAGACAATGACATATTGTAAGATATTGTTTGTATTTTGAATTTCTTTTTCATTGGCTCCAATTAAAAAGCTGAAACTTATTTTGTTTCTTTTAATTCTGGGGGAATAGAAAGCTGGATGTGAAACAGCTTCAAAATACCACTAATATTTGATAGGTACGTCTAAAGATTCTTTTCCTATGTCTTTGGGAAAAAAAGAGAGAAGGAGCGAGATGAAGCTATGAGATAGGAAAATTATAAATTCTAGTTAGGAATTTATTCTATATTAAATTTTAATCTCAATCTTGTAAAAATAACTTTTGATTAAAGAACTTCATACTGAAAATTCAGATAATATAGAATGTTACAAAGAAGGAATTTTAGTAAGCCAATTACCAGCAGTAGAAGAAAATTTCCATTATTTTTGGCATATATTTCTCAACAACATACATACATAGGATACATAGAAACACAGCTACAGAGTTGAGATGCTTATGTGATCATTCTATATAAAGTATACAACATTTTTTGTTTAATTGAAAATGAACAACATTCTTTAATTGAAGATGAACATCTTTTCATGACAATTAT
The DNA here is from genome assembly GCF_045843805.1 of Urocitellus parryii. Classification (NCBI taxonomy): domain Eukaryota; kingdom Metazoa; phylum Chordata; class Mammalia; order Rodentia; family Sciuridae; genus Urocitellus; species Urocitellus parryii. Next base: position 176,298,414 of record NC_135531.1, read on the forward strand.
GGCAGATTTATCTCTACCCCCTGCCAAATTAACATTTATTTTGCTTTTATTGGTGTTGAATAACAATGATATATAATGAATATATTTTAAGTAAACATATATGTTTCTAAAAACTTGAGGGTTTGTACAAACCAAAATGTAAACAGAGAATAAGAGCAGCTACAGATTTTCTCAGAAAATTATGTGAAAACCTAAATAAAAGATAGTGTTAAAATTGAGAAAACAAATTTCTCAAGACTCTAAAAGTAGCCTTTTAAAAATTATGCCATTCTAAATAAAATTTAGTATTTATTTTAGTACATGAAGCAGAAATTAATAAAATTACATTCATCTTAATTTATGAAATTCAGAAAATATAGCTATTTTCTGTAGTTCTATTTAAGACATTATTTAATCTCTCTTTGCTTTTATTGAGTTCCCTGTTTTTAATCTATATCTCTCTTACCTTTTCCCCAATTTCATCCACTTATTCTGCTTTATCCTTTTAGCCCTGCTTCTGACTTACATTCACCATTCCCATGAAACTCCTTCAGTTCTTTAAAAAAAAAATGGGGTGGGCATTGATTACTGTTTAGGAAATTCTTATTTTATTTAAATATTTTTGAGTAATTAATGCATGGAAGATATATAATCACAGTATATGAAAAATAAAAATGATAGATATTTTAAAATTTGTATTAGTTGCTGTCTTATTTCCCTTTATGGCAATGGCTATTGAATATAAATAATTTTCAATAATTCCCTTGAAGACTTTAAACTTAGAAAACAAATTTATCAAAAGTAATAGTTTTGTCTGTGTTTGAAGATAACCCTATTCAGCCATTGTCAGTACAGCATATCTACATATTGTCCTTTTATCTTTCAAAATTAACTGATTGTTTGTGATATTTATACTGCTGCATTATTCCAACATAGTAAAACTAATGATATTTTATGTGACAGTGATGTATTAGTCTTTCAAGAAAAAATTGTATAAACTATTCCTTTTGGAAGGAATTCACCTATCATGGTGTGCTGTGCTGAGCTAGGAAGTACACAGCCAAGTACCAGCAATCTATCTCTTTCTTAAAGATTGGTAAATGCAGTAGCAATCACCAAAAGCAACTGCAGCTGGTTAAAATAAACATAATTGATTAACAATTGATATACACTTTACAGAATATCTATTTTTAAATTCTGAATAATGCTCTCAGATTTGACCCATTTACTGTCCTTTCTCAACCCCAATCCTTTCCCTAAAATCTGTTTAGGTTGACAATGCCCCCACCTTTTTTTTTTTTTAAAGATGAATTAGATATTTTAAAATCTCAATCTCTCTCTTCTCATCCTTGTGTTCTCCCTCTCTCTCTCTCTCTCTCTCTCTCTATATATATATATATATATATATATATATGAAGAAATAAATATAAAGAAATATAAATATAATGAAATAAATATAAAGAAATTCTCTCTATATATATATATTTAGAGAGAGATTTTACATATATATAAATAAATATAAAGAAATATAAAATGTAAATATAATGAAATAAATATAAAGAAATTATATATATATATATATATATATATATATATATATATATATATAGAGAGAGAGAGAGAGAGAGAGAGAGAGAGAGAGAGAGAGGGAATTTCTTTATATTTATTTCAGCTTGACAGCAAATGTTAGTTATGACTTGCTATATTTCACTCCCCAAAGTGTTAACATCATCCATAAATTATGACCAATGGTAGGCACTAGTTGCTATCAATCATCAGGGAGGAATTAATGCTGATTGAATCAAATAAATGTGATGTTTACAAAGCCATGACCTTGTCAGTCAACTTGGGTGCAACAAATCTATTATACCCATAGGTACTGAATCTTAAAGATAACTGAGGAAGGTAGTTTTTCATGAATTTAGAAATACAAAAATGGTTTTGACTTTAAAAATTCTTTACTTACAGCAGGGTAGTCTAAAATTATGCAAAGAAAAAATCATTACAAAATCTTCCTAAAGTGGGATCAAAGGCTAAATTTATTTTTATTGAATATAAACCTTGAAAGAAGGCTTGTTTTACTCTCATTTTATAAAGAAACTATACAAAGACCAGATAGAGTAAATTGTTCTCGGCTGTTTAATGAGTCTTTTTTAGCACACATAGGGTCAGACTCTGTTTACCTCTCCATTCCCCATCCTGAGGAGGGAGGGAGGCCAAAGTGACATTTTTGGGAGGCCAAAGTGACATTTTCCCCTTTTTCTTTACCAAAAGTAACCCAAAATTGATTTAAAATTAAACCTACTTCCAATTGTCTTCAAAATTCAAATTGCATTTATATTAACATGTGCCCCTTAAAAAACTGCAATTCAGCCAAGCCCTTAAGGCTGCATTCAAATTTAAAAAGTAAAATTCACCTCAGTAATGTTGATTTAGCCAGAAATCAGCATCTTGACTTAGACACTTTTCCAGAATGACAGTGAATTTGATTCTGAGTCCAGGCTTTCATAGGATGTACATTGCTGTAAGATCATGGCTATAATGCTTACATAAAAAGGTAGGTTATTATATATCTAATATACTGAAATATATCCGAAGACATTGAGTCTTCATTTGACTTAAGAAATTCAGTGACTATAGCAGGGAAAAATATCCTCAGTTTTCATTCATCAGTTCTACCAGCCTAGGAAAGTTTCTTAATGTTTTTGCCTTTTATTAATTAACCATATCCTAAGTGCTAGAAGCAAGGAGTCATTTTTAAAATTTATCTTTTCTGTATGCCATCATTTCTAGCGTTTCCACTTCATGCTCACAAACAAGCCATAAATGGATTAATCATTATGTCATCTGAGGATATAAATCCATGTCATGTGGTTAATTTTAAAAATAGTTTTTACTATAATTTCACAGCATCTTTAATTTATCGAAGGCCTGCTGTTTAACAGTCAATGTGCTGATCATTTTTCATGTATTATTTTCAATTTGCCACTGGCAACTTCTCAAGGATTATCTAGTTGAAATTTCTCTGTTAATAGAACTGGAATCTAAGGTTCAGGAAATGTGAGCATATTGCCAAAGTTCAAATGACTGGTGAGTGGAAGAGGCAATGTTAGTTTACTTGGCCCTGGATTCTGAATCTTCTGCTTTTACCTCTTCGCTGTCTAATATTGTAAATCTGAAATTTTAGAGGTAGATTTGGCCTTCCAAGTCAGAATCAATTGGTAGGAATAATTGGACTGATGGAAAACCATTTCAGTAGACAATATGGTCATTTCTAAATGTCAGGTTTCTTTATCCTTGCAAGCGTTTTAATACCAAAGCTGAATTTCTGTCACATAGTTTGAAATAGAACTACCTCTATAGTGTGTTTCTCAAATTACTATGGTGTTTTATTATTGTTGACATTGTTATTTAACATTAAATTTTAAAGAATTAAAAACTTAACTATTGCAGGGATCGTCCTATGTGTACTAAAATTGGATAATGTCAATTTCAAATGAAATGATTCCCTATTTCACATGTACAATAACTGAAGTTACAGAGTTTCTATTTCTAAGTTTATATATCCACATGTAATTCTTTGTTTACAGAGTAGTGGAAATGCTGCACAAACTCAGAGGCTTTGCTGGGTGTGGAGGTGCATGCCTGTAATCCCAGCAAGGACTTGGAAGGCTGAGGCAGGAAGACCACGAACAAATTCAAAGTCAGCCACAGCCAGCAACTTAGCAAGGCCATAAGCCTCATAGGAAGATCTGTCTCAACATAAAAAATGAAGAGGACTGAGAATGTGACTCAGTAGTTAAGTGCCCCTGGGTTCAATCCCTGGTACCAACAAAACAATACTCAGGGGTTTCTACTTGTAGATATATATTTATTCTGCCAGTCCTCTCTAACTTTGTTTTGATGGGTTAGATGGGACTCAAAAGGAAAAGAAAATGGGGATTTCCCTATTTTTTCTCTCTTTTTTTTTACTATCAGTTTGTTTGTTTATTTATTTTATATATGACAGCGGAATGCATTACAATTCTTATTACACATATAGAGCACAATTTTTCATATCTCAGGTTGTCTACAAAGTATATTCACACTAATTTGTGTCTTCATACATGTACTTTGGATAATAATGATCATCACATTCCACCATCATTTCTAACCCCATACTTCCTCCCTTCCCCTCCAACCTCTCTGCCCTATCTAGAGTTCTTCTATTCCTCCCATGGTCCCTCTCCCTATCCCACTATGAATCAGTTTCCTTATATCAGAGAAAACATTCAGCATTTGGTTTTTGGAAATTGGCTAACTTGACTTAGCATTATCTTCTCTAACTCCATCCATTTACCAGCAATTACCATGATTCCATTCTCTTTTATTGCTGAGTAATATTCTATTGTGTGTGTGTGTGTATGTATATATATATATATATATCACATTTTTTTTATCCTCTCATCTACTGAAGGGCATCTAGGTTGGTTCCACAGTTTAGCTATTATGAATTGTGCTGCTATAAACATTGGTGTGGCTGTGTCCCTGTAGTATGCTGTATTTAAGTCCTTTGGGTATAGTCCAAGGAGAGGGATAGCTGGGTCAAATGGTGGTTTCATTCCCAATTTTCCAAGGATTTTCCATTCTGCTTTCCATATTGGCTGAACCACTTTACAGTCCCACCAGCAATGTATGAGTGTACCTTTTTCCCCACATCCTCACCAACACTTATTGTTGTTTGTATTCATAATAGCTGCCATTCTGACTGGAGCAAGATGAAATCTTTCTTTCAATGACATGTCATTTTCAATGTAAGCGAGTGTCTAACACAGGGAGGTAAAGCAAGTAAGGAGAATGCAAAAAGCTTCCTGGGTAGTTCCTGAGTTTTTGTTTTTGTTTTATTTTGTTTTTGGTTTTGTTGTGTTGGGGATTGAACCCAGGGCTTTATGTAGTGTAGGCAAGTGCTCTACCACTGAGCTACACCCTCAGCCCTCAGCCTTCATGTTCTTTTTTTTTTCTCCCCAAATTTCTATTGCAAGCACAGAGGATCTTTGTGGGCCGTCAGAGCCCCTTCTTACTCAATTCTAGATATCACACACATCGAGTTTGAGTGTTGCTGAGCTTCCAAATAACAAGTTTATCAGAATTCTCTGGTTATAAGGCATGACAAACACTATGTGTAAATGGAGTAGGAAGAAATAATGGGCGTGTGTGTTGTGCATACCACCTTCACTAACATGCATGGACCACCCTTCTAACCCACTTCAGTTTCAGAACACAGATTCAAAATCTGATGCTTAAAACACTTTGAGATGGTGAAAAACAAGCATAGAATCCTTCTGTGTATGTCAGGTCACATGTTCATAAAACCAATCTTGTTCATATTATTGGCAAAGGTAAGAATATGTTATAGCCTCAAACCACTCATTTTGTAAATGGGAGTTAAAAGATTTTCTCACATTATTTTTTCCCCCACAAAATGTCACTCTGAAATTTGACAATTATTCTTAAAGTTAATTAGTTAGGAAACTGTTAAAAGACTATCTTCTAATTTATCAAATATGCCAATTAGGACATCATCTTATTATTGTTCATTTATTTATTTAGTTATATTTTTCTTGTGATTACACAGCCTCTAAACAAGGTTAAAATTTCAGCTGTGCTGATCTTAGATGAAAACACATGGGATTATGGAACCTGAAAAATCTACATTTTTACTTGTAACATATGTAAGCATATACAAATTACATATGCACATCTATAAAATGGGGATGATTGTGCCAAGTCATTGGAGTATTATGAGAACTGAATATACAAAAAAAGACACTTTATAAATTGTGGCTTTTTTTCAATGCTGGGGATTGAACCCAGGACTTTCCACATGCTAAATAAGCTCTCTAGCACACAGAGATACACCCCAACCTCACTTCTGTTCTTTCAAATATAGAGGTAGCTACTGACATTGGAGGAAATATCTTCTAAAACTATGTTATAAAATGTAAACATAAATCAATACTAGAACATTATAATGTGAAGTTTTTAAAAGTGGTATGAAAGATAAAAACACAAAGTGGTGGGGGGAAAGACTGTAAGAAAGAATCAAACCAAAGAGAAAGCAATTCTAGAAAGAAAAATTTATTTCAGCAGAAATCAGGAGTGTATTTTAGAGATCTATGTGGAGAATCCTGGACCAAGTGCTCTACCAGACTCTCTCTGCTTTCCATTGACCTATGACTAACCATTAGAAAAATTCTAAACCAGAATTTTTCACTTTACCATTTAATCAAAAGGTTTCTTATAGCATGAATTCCAAACATTTTTTTTGTTCCCTGGTCTGTAATATTACCAAATGTGGCAGGAAATTGTTGTGCCTTTCTTTCTCTTACACCGTTCCAATTTTTAACAGTAAAGGTAATTTTTTTAGATGTTTGTAACATTTCTATAGTCATTGTAAAATGCTGCAATAAATGTAAATATTTGGATGTAAAAGTGAGAAACAAACTATTATGTTTCAAAGTTCTTCTTGCTTCTAAAATTTTATTATATGAATGTCTTTGGGAGATGGGGATTCTTCCCATGAAAACAGAATACTAGGAAGTCAAGACTCAGATTTCATTTTTATATAATCTAATTCTTTAATAAGCAACTCTTCAAGCTACTTACATTTGAAATTACATCACATCCCAGGTCCCATTATAATATTCATTCTTGTGATATCCATTCATTTTTTCTCTTTCCAGTTGCATATTTTTCTAAATTTTACTTTCATAGTTGTTTGTATCTTGTTCCATTTTGTTTACTTTTAGTCATACGAATTTTTCTGTATATTTGGAAATGGTGTACAGTATGCCTTATAAAAAAGAAAGAATAACCCTTTTGTACCATATTTATAGACATGTGATTTCTTGATGACTTACTGGGCCAATGTGAGTTCTGGGACAATTCTTAGAAAAAGGAGTTTTCCATGTCATCATATGAAGTCAAGAATACTCACGTGGACAAATAAATACATAACCAGTTAGTGATTATTATGATTTGGATATGAAGCATCCCTCACCTCCCCCCAAAAGTTCATGCATTGAAAGGATGGTCCCCATTGTACCAAGGTGCACAGGTAGGGCTTTTAGGAGAAGATTGAGTTATGAGATCTGTAGCCTCATCAGTGAATTAATAATTTGATGGATTATTAATTTAAATGGACTCCTGGGGAGTAATCATAGGTAGGTTGGCTATGGTGGTATGATCCTAGACTGTATCTATCCCTCACCCCTTCCCTCCTTCCCCCCATCCTCCTAGCAAATTTCAAGTGTATTATACAGTATTGTTAGCTGTAGCCCTACTACATTGGCTGTATAGAACTTATATAACTTGTGTAATGAACACTTTATACCCTTTAACCAACATTTTCTTATTGTTCCCATGCCTGGCCCCTGGGCAACCATCATTTTACATTTCCCTCTGTGCAATGGACTATTTTATATTGTGCATGTAAGTGAAATCAAGCAGTTTTTGTCTTTCTGCATCTGTTATTTTTTCACTTAAAATAATGCCATCCTATTGCTGCAAATGACATAATTTCTTTCCTTTTTTAAAGCTGAATAATATTTGTATATATGAGTGAGTGAGTGAGAGAGTATTCTTTATCCTTTCATCCATCAATAAACCTTCCGGTTATTTCCACTTCTTGGCCATTGTAAAAATGCTGAAATAATCATGTAAGCCCAGATATCTCTTCATACATACAGATTTAATTTCCTTTGGATATATATTCAATCAGATCGTGTATCATAAGATACTTGTACTTATAATTTTTGGAGGCATCTGCATAATGTGTTCAAAAAGCAGCTATATCAATTTCCCTATCTCAAAAGAAAACATATTAACATCAAACAGGTATTTGAAAGGGTGCTCAAATTCACTAAGCATCAGGGAAATACAAATCAAAATCACAATGAGATATCACCTCAAAACTGATAACATTGCTGTTGTTAGAAAGACAAAAGATAAGTGCTGGCAAGGTTGTGGAGATAAAGGAAGTCTTGTACACTGTTGGTAGGAACGTAAATAGGTATACCCAATGTCATTTTATTACACTTCCTTTAAGCTTTATTAGCCCAAATCCAATAGTTGCTTGTAATCAGGATTGAGATGCAGTCTTCCTTAAGGCATTATCAATGAAAGGACTCCTACATTTTCAATAAAAGGACACAATGACCCCAAATACATGTGTGGCTGCATATATGGTGCGATGCTACCTCATGTACAACTGGAGAAATGAAAAGTTGTGCTGCATTTGTGTAAAATGAATCAAAATGCATTCAGCTTTCATATACACCTAATTGAAATAAATGAATTAATTAAAAATGACTCCCTAGAGAAACATGAACACAGAATGATACATAAAACACAGGTAGGAACCAGGAAGCTCTATCTAAGTTTATAGTTCCATTATATTTCAGCACCACAGTTTCCTAAAACGTAGAAGAGGCATTTTTTAAAAATGGGAAATTTTATAATATACATTTTTATCTTCTGTGTGTATCAAATTCTTCAGAAGAGAATATTTATTTAGCATTTTGTGTTAAATTAAAAATGATAACATCAGTTTTAGATGTCTGTACCCTGTGGAAATGTATAGGAAGACTGAATAATTGCCACTAAGTTCATTTGCCTTATGCATATCCGTTGCACTGTCTCATGTTATTTCAGATTTATTCTCTCTCCATCATCTTTCATTACCTTGGTCCTCACTTCTCTCTATGTCAATAAAAGACAATATAACTTCCATGTGCAAAGTCACTTTGAATAAAAATTTAGTTTCATTCTTTATCTTAAAAGTCAGAATTAAACTAGTGTTTAGTTTTCTCAAATACAGACTATTTTTAAAAACTAGGGATAGATGGATGTGGTATGTGTTTGCAAAAAAAGGAATAATGTTTTTGAGGAAAAATATATTGTTTTCTAAACTATGAAATCATTCAATCAAAAGGTAATTTTAGATGGAACATATTTATCTCATCCATCATCTGGGATGTGCTTTAAAATATGTCACAGTTGAAAATGTGATTTTTTTCCTAGACGCCTATAGATTTCATAGTTTCATCTAAGTTTTTGGGAAGTTTCTTGCTTTATGCTTATGTCCAGAAGCAGTAATTTTACGGGCTGTAGTGGGAGATAATAGAAATGATGAGTGATAACGATAATAAGAGAATAAATTAACTGCTTATTAGTGCACAGAAAGAAAAAGTTGTAAACCATGTGCAGATTTTGATTAGTTTTAGGCAAAGAAAAAAAATTTGGTCTGAGGCCATAGCAGGTGGGTGCAGGCCTTTTGTGCTTCCACAGTCTTCTCTTCAGATTCTACATAGTTGGCTTAGAATAAGGCCAATGGCCAGAAGAGAGTCATGTAACACAATAAAAGAGTTGTAGCATGTCCTTCTTGCTAGGGGAAAGATCACCCAATGATGATTTTAGAGGGCATGGAGTTTAAGGAGAGGGAAAAACAGATTTAGATGCTAACCAAGGTCATTCTAAGACTGATTGTTTCTGGAGGTTGAACACCAAGACCAAGTTCCCCTCTTCCCTCAAGTACTTGGCATACATTCTTCATGCTTAGTGTCACTGTGTTCTAGGATGTAACTGAAGGCTTGGAAGCAGTTCTTACTAGCATTGTCAAATCTTTGATTTTAAGTCCACTCACTTCTCAAGTTATATACCTGTCTTTGTTTTTCATCTCTTTTTGCTTCCACTTGACCCTTTTAAGGTCTGACTTCTTATCCATCATTTATGTGTGCACCTATAGTTATTTTATTTCCTTATTTTTATGTGATGCTGAGGATAGAACCCAGTGCCTCACATACACTAGGCAAGTGTTCTACTCCTGAGCCACAACCCCAGCCATTAGTTTGGACAAGTTAATGTGTGCTAATATGAACATGTATATGTACTTTCTACCCGTGTATAGATAAATTGATATAAATCTTTGTGACTGTTTATTAGGAAAAAAAAGTCCACTTTCTAGACAGACAAATTACAAAAATCTGTTCCTTCTGGCGTCTTGGCAAGGGCTCAGCATTTTGTGTGACAAAACAAGTGCTTTCTCCTCTGGTAGAATTCAGCCTGGTGCATGAGTACAGCCAGAATATAGATAGGCTTTCAGCCACCAGTTGTCCCTTCAGCCAGGATGTTTTGTGTAGTGAATAAGCTGCACAATCATATAAAGAAGTCCTGATTATATCTACATATAATACATACATGTGAATACAACTGGTCCTCCACATTCACAGGTTCCACATCCATAGATTCAGCCAGCTGAATATTGGGAATATTTGAAAAGAAATTTGTGTTTGTACTGAACATGTGAGGAATTTTTTTTCTTGACATTTTTCCTTAAACAATAGTGTAAACACCTATTTATGTAGAATTTACATTTCATTAGTTATTGTGAGTAATCTAGAGATAATTTAAATATAGGGGAGAATGTGCTTAAGTAGCATATAAATGTTAAGGTACTTTGGATATAATTGTAAATCATTGTTTTATAATGGAAAATTGTTTTAATTTGCAAAACCTTTTATACTGACATATATAATGCCTAAGTTACAGAAATCTACTGGAGAATTACAAAGTTAGGATGATCACGATGTACATAAAATTTTATCCATTACTGATTATGAATGTTTGGTCCATCAGCAGGCAAAATTATTATCTGGACAATTTTAACACATATCTGGGTTAAAGTCCAGGGCCTTATACTTATCATTAATTTAGAAAATCATATTTAGAAAATATAATCAATGATATTTTCTCTGTACTTCCCAATTGCACATTTTTTCTTATCACTACATAGAGGGAAAAAATGAGTAAAATTGAAGCTAATATTGGGAATTTCTCCACCAGGTATGAGAATATTTAATTTCAAGAAAATTCTAAAAGCTGTTGAACAGCATGTGAAATAGGAAGTTGCTTTTCTCATTGCAAGGCTAACTACATCCCGTACATTATCACATTAATTATTGTTTTTCTTCTCCACGTTGGTTGATGAGATACCACAGGTGTAAAAGTATCACTCACCCTTTAAGAGCAGTTCAGTAGGGCTGCAACCTTCCAGGTCCTTCTACCTTAATAGTAAACCCCTCAAACCCAGTCTCCAAATCCTGCACTAATATGTGGCTTCTAGTCACATGTGCTCATTTGCATATTAATTTAAACTTACATGAAATCATGCATTTAATTCCACAGTTGCAGTAGCCATACTCTACACTCATGTTGCCATGGCACAAATTGAACATTTCCACCATCGCAGAAACTTCTATTGACAGTTGTGACCTTTGCACTTACTTACAAATTAATTTGCCTTTATAACTTACAGTCAGCTGGAATCTTGCTTTAAGTGCTTTGATGGAATACTAAAAGTCTTATTCTGTTTTCTTTCTATTTCATGGTTGCCAGTAGGTAATTAGTTGTGCCTTCTGGGAGCAAGGACACCAGAACAGCCAAAGCATTTCTACTTTTAACCTTTTGACAAAGGCATACTGTTTGATCACAACCTGTTTGCCTGAGTAGAATAATCACTGTAGTTCATCCAATTGGAGAGACCATCAATTGAAAGCAGCAGCATTATTTTGTATGTTAGCAAGCAATTAAATATTGGCATTCCATTTGTTTCAGAGTCTTCCCAATTCCAGAGATGTTAAAATGTGGAAAAGAAAAGTGCACTTTACAGTTATTGAGATGTGGTAAAGTAAAAAGTCAGATCTTTATTTATTTCCAAAACAAATAATTGCAACAAAGAGAGAAGAAGACAAATACAGAAAATCATATTTGGCAGTGTCTTAACAGATTGAGAGGATTCTTAAAATATCCCTCTATTCCTTTCTTAGTTTTAGGTATCTACCTTCATCTCAGCTAACATATGGCTCATCTTTTATTTTTTACAAGGTTATATTAAGGTACAATTTAATTATAAGAATGTATATTTTTTAGCATACAAGTCTTTAACACCTGCATACAACTGTGGCACCACCACTACAATGAAAGTAGAGGATGCACCTTTGCATGTCACTTTGTATTCAGACTTCTCTATATTTATTCTTTCTTTCTCTGTTATTCAGCCAAGGCAAATACTGTTTTGTTTTGTGTATCTCAAGATTTGCATTTTCTAGAATGTCTAATAAATAGAATAATACAGTTTACTCTTTTGAATCGGGTTTCTTTTACTTTAAATAATGAATTCATGTTCATGCATGTTGTTGTGTTTATTGGTAGCTTATTTTTTCCTTTTATTGCTAAGTAGTATTTGATTGTATGGATATACTTTAATTTATTATTTTCTTATGTGATATATTTAGATAGTTTCAAATTATGGAGAATTTTTAAAAAAAACTAATAATAAACACTCAGAAACAGACATTTTTGTATGAACATGGATTTACATGTCACTGAAGTGAGATTGTTGAAATATATGATAAATATACATTTAACTTTATAATAATATGAATTAATTTTCTAGCATATGATTTGAAATTTCCATCAGAAATCTTTCACATTTACAGTTGTTTTTTTATAACCAACACTCTGTCTCATCATTCATATTATTATGAATAATTGACAAAGGCATACTGCCTTTGATCTGATCACAACCTGATTGCCAGGGTAGAATAATAACTTTACTTCATCCAAGCAGAGAGATCATCAATTGCAAGAAGCAGCATTATTTTGTACGTGAGTAAGCAATTAAATATTGGCATTCCATTTCTTTCAGAGTCTTCCTAAGTGTGTAGTTGTATTTGAATTTTCTCAATAATTAAACATTTAAAAATGCGTGTTCTTAGTTGTCATTTATATATTTTCTTTGGTACAGTAAATGCTAAAACTTTCATCGGGAGTTGTTAGTTTTGTTATTATTGCATGATAAATGTTCTTTATATATTTTGGATGTAAGCCATTAATCATACATAATTTGAAAGTATTTTTCATATAATCTCTGTTCAACCATTCCATTTTGTTATAGTATATTTTTTTTTACAAATTGCACATTAATTTTGATAAAATCCAATTTTATTTTTTATACACATGCATTTGACTTTTAACCTAAGAAATTTTTCTATCTAAAAATTTAAAAAATTATCCAGGTTTTATTTTATTCCATAGATTTTATATTTTATACTGAACTTTAATATTGATTGTGGTTAATATTTATACATGATGTAAAGTATGTATCAAGGTTTATTGTTTTCTGTATAAATATTCAATTATTCTAATTCCATTTGTTGAAAAGTCTATAATTTTTTTCATTGAATCATTATAGAGCCTTTGTTAGAAATCCATTAACCATTTACATATGTGTCTGTTTGTGAGAGTTACATGCCTATTATTTTGAGAAATAAAAAAAAATTATTGAAGGGGCTGGGGTTATAGCTCAGTTGCTAGAGTGCTTGCCTTGTATGAATAAGGCCCTGCAGTTCAATCCCTAGCACCACAAAAAAGAAAAAAAAATGATTGAGTGCTGTAAATTGTACTTTTAAAAAATCTTTAGGGCTTTCAATTTTTTTCTTAATGTTTGTTTTCTTAGATTTTCTGAATCTATGTAGATTTTTTACTGCTATGTAATAATTTTAGTAATAGAGGGATTCGTGATATATTCATACATGCAATAACATACTTGGTCAATTTTATTTCTAAGTATCAGCCCGTATAGTGCTCACTTACCCCATATATACTTTATCTACCCTATGGTCTCCCTTTGGTTTTCGTGAAATCTCTTATTTCTATCTAGCTTCCACATGTGGAAATTAACATATGACCCTTTACTCTCTAAGTCTGGTTTATTTTGCTTAACATAATGTTCTTCATTTCTATACATTTTCCTACAAAAAAGGACGTAATTTGATTCTCTTTCATGGCTTGATAAATTCCATTGTGTGTATATACCATATTTTCTTTATTCGTTTGTTTGTAGGTGGTCACCTAGGCTGGCTCTATAACTTGGCTATTGTGATTGCTCTGTAATAAACATGGGAATGAATTTATCACTATAGTATGCTGTCTTTAATTTTTTTTCAATAAATACTGAGGAGTGGTGTAGCTTAGTTATTTTTTGGCACCATTCCTAATCTTTCAAGGAACTTCCATACTGATTTTCATTGTGGGTATGCTATTTTACAATTTTACTTAAGCTATATAGGAATTGCCTTTCCCCACATCCTTAGCAGTATTTATGACTATTTATAGTCTTGATGAAGATTGCCATTTTAGCTGGAATAAGATTAAATCAGTGTAGATTTTATTAGTATTTTCCTAAGTACTTACACTATTGAAAAATTTTTTCATATATTTAGTGGCCACTTATATGTCTATTTTAAATTGGCACATAATAATCATTCAAAATAGATTCATTGTGACATATAGATCACGTATATAACAGAACAATATAATTTGGTCGTTTTCATTCCCTAGTACCTCCTGTTTCTCTCCCCTCCTCCTTCATTTGTATTGCTTCTGTTAAGAAATGTCTGTTTAGTTTATTTGCCTATTTATTTATTGGGTTTGGTTTCTTTGGGTGTTTTAAGAGTTCTTTATATATTTTGGATACTAATCCTCTTAGAAGAGTAGGTGGCAATTTTTTTCCCATATACAGTCTTTCTATGAACTTAATTATTTCCTTAACTATGAAGATCCTTTTTACTTTGATGCCATCCTATTTATTAAATCTTGGTTTTGTTTCCTAAGCATCAGGACTGCTTTTAAAGAAGTGGATGCCTGTACCTATGTTTTCTTCTAGTGGTTTCAAAAATTTTGGATCAATTTTGAGTTGAATTTTGTACAGGGTAAGATAGAGGAATCTGTCTCTTCCAACACAACTCTTTACTTAGTATCCCAGAACTAGGCTGATGAGAGAATTGGAAAAAAAATATGAACAAGCAGAGTAATATAGAAAGTGGGACCGGGTGGTTTAGCCAAATCCTGATGGAGGAGGACTGATAAGAGCAGGATCTGCATGTTTATTTTGTAGGGGTCTTACATCAAAGGGATTCATTGTGAGAAAGTTACTTTAAAACAGAACTGAGGTCAAAAGTTTGAACAACCTAATTACAATCATCAGCTTGTGTTCAAGTTCTCCACCCCTGGGTGGCTGGTGCCTGAACTTTAGGTTATGAACTTAAAAACTCCATGGCAACCATGGAATTTCCACTTAAACAGGCATCACTAGACAACCAGGCAGACTTCTTGGCACCATTGCACTGAGAAATGAACAAGAGAGGTGTCAGCCTCTGTCTCTGGGCAATTCAAAGCAATAATTTATTCACAGCTCCTGTCAGGAATCTAGTTTCAATATGCATAGGGATATTCAGTTTTATCAATACTATTTCTTGAAGAGGCTATCTTTTCTTCAATTTATATTTTTGGTATATTTGTCAAGCATCAGATGACTGTCTTTGTGGGTTTGTCTCTTGCATCTTATATTCTATTACGTTAATCTACATGTTTGGGTTTTTTTTTTTTTGTCAGTGTCATGCAGTTTGTGTTCTTATAGGTCAGTAGTATAATTAGAAATTGGATATAGTAATATCTTCAGTTTTTTTATTTTGTTCAGCATTACTTTGACTAGTTTGGAGCATTACTTTTTTATATGAATTTTAGACTTTTTTCTACTTCTGTGAAGAACGTTATTGATGTTTGATGAGGACAGGATTGTGTAAATAGATTTCTTTTGGAAATATGTCCATTTGAAAGTATTAATTATGACTTCACAAAAATGGAAGGTCTTTCTATCCTCTACTGTATTCTATTTATTTTTTCAGGGTACTGAAATTTTCATTGTAGACATCTTTTACCTCCTTGGCTAGCTTTATTACTAGATATTTTTTTTTGTTTTGAGGCAATTGTGAAGGGATTTTAAAAACTGCATTTTGAAGAGATTCATTATTGGTATTTTAAAAAGCTCTTGCTTTCGTATAGTGGTTTTTTATCCAGCTACCTGGCTGAATTTGTTTTCTTCTCCACAAGTATTCTGGTGTAGCTGTTCAGATATTCTAAGTATAGAACCATATCATTGGCAAACAAGTGCAGTTTGACTTCGTCCTTTTCTATTTGTACTCCTTGTATTTCCTTCTCTTGGTTAATTGTTCTAACTAAAATTTAAAGTACTATATTGTATAGCAACAGTGAAAGTGGACATTTCTGCATTGTTCCTGATTTTAGAAGAAATAGTTCTATTTTCACCCATTTAGTATAATGTTGACTTTGAGTTCGCTGTTTATATTCTGATTTCCAGTTCAGTCTGTTTACTTGAAAATTCAATAATTCTATTCTTCTCCATGGCTGAGTAAAACTCCATTATGTATATATGCCACATTTTCTATATCCATCCATGTAGCATAGGCTATGTCTTCCTTAAGACTTTTACAACACAAGAAATAAAGGAGCAATAAACAGGATGGCAGCAAGGTAAAAAGCTTCTGTACAGCAAAGGAAACAAGAGCATGAAGAAAGAGTCTAAGCATGAGAGACAATCTTTGACATGTACACATCATATTGGGTATTAATATCCAGAATATATAAAGAACTCAAAAAACTTAACACAATAAAAGCCAAATTAACCAATTAATAAATGGGCAAAAGAACTAAATAGACCCTTCTATTAGAAAATATTCAGCATCTCTAGGAGTCAGGGAAATGCAAATTGAAACTACATTGAGCCTTCATCTCACTTCAGTTAGAGTGGCAATTGTCAAGAAATCAAATAATAATAAACATTGGAGAGAATGGGTTTAAAGATACCCTTATACATTGTTGGTGAAACTGCAAATTATAACAACCATGTTAGGAAGCAGTATGGCGATTCCCCCCAAAACTAGGAATGCAAGCTGGAGAAAGCCAATCCCAAAAAACAAAGGCCAAAAATTCTGTCTGATGAGTGGATGCTGATCCATAATGGGGGAGGGGGCATGGGAAAAAATGGAAGAACTTAGTTTAGGCAAAGGGGAGAGAAAAGTGGGGAAGGAGTATGGGGGCAGGAAAGATGGTGGAATGAGATGGACATCATTACCCCAGGTAAATGTATGACTGCGCATATGGTGCGATGCTCCATTGTATACAATCAGTCTCCTGGAAATTGAAATTTCTGGTCAAATTCCTAAGTCTTTGGTTCACTTTGAGTTAATGCTTTTATAGGATAAGAGATAAGGATCAAGTTCCATTCTTCTACATGTAAGTGTTCAGTTTTCCCAGCACCATTTATTTAAAAAGATATTTTTCCTCCAATGTATATTTTTGGCACCTTTGTGGATCATCAGATAACTATATTAATGTGGGTTCATCTTAGTGTCATCTGTTATATTGCATTGATCTTTTTGATCATTTTGGTGCAATTACCACACTCTCTTTGTTACTGTCACTCTGTAGTATAATTTCAGGTCTGGTATTAATATGCTTTCAGCATCACTTTTCTTTTCTTTATTAGGATTGCTCTGTTTTTTCTGTGTATGTTATTTTTCCAAATGAATTTTAAGACTGTTTTTTTTTTCTGATTCTGTCTTTAGTATTTTGATTGGAATTACACACAATCTGTATAACACTTTTGGTAGGATGGCCATTTTAGCAATATTAATTCTGCTTATCCAAACATGGAAGGTCTTTCCATCTTTTAAGGTATTTTTCAATTCCATTCTTAAGTGTTCTGTACTTTTTATTGTAGAGGTCTCAAAACTCTTTCATTAGATTTATTCCTATGTGTTTATTTTTTAAGCTTACAGTGAATGTGATAATATTCATAATTTCATTTTTAGAAGGTTTATTATTGGAGTATAGGAAGAACATTGATTTTATGTTGATTGTATCCTGCTACCTTTAAATTTGTTTATCAGCTCTAGAAATTGTTTAGCAGAGTATTTTGGGATATTAAAATATAAGATCATATACTCAGCAAACAGAAATAATTTGATGTTTTTATATGTGGTTTGCCAGTATTTTATTAAAAAGTTTTGGATACATGTTTATTAGAATTTTTTTGGCCTTTATGTCTCTTTATCTGGTTTAGTTATCAGGGTGATAATGGATTCATAGAATGAATTTGGCAGTGTTCACTCCTTTTTTATTTCATGGAATAATATGTGGAGGATTGCCATTTGTTCTTTAAAGCTCTGGCAAAACTCATGTGTGAATTCATTAGGTCCTGGGAATTCTTGGTTGTGAAATTTGTAATAGCTGCTTCAATTGCATTATTTGATATTAGTCTGTTTAAGTTTTTCATATCTTCTTGGTTAAATTTGGGTACGTCACATGCCTCTAGGAATTTGTCAACATTCTTGAGAATTTTCTAGCTTATAAATATACAAATTTTTCAAAAATTTACAATGATTTTTTTTCTATTTCAGTAATGTTTGTGATGCTATCTCCTTTTTCACCTCTAATTTTGTTAATTTGGGTCTTCTCTATCCTTTGATTACATTGTCTAAGAGCTTACACATCTTGTTTATATTTTCAAAAATTTTTTTGCTTAATTTGTTTTTTTAAATTCTTGATATCATTAAATTTGACTCCAATATTAATTACTTTCTGTGTTCTACTGATTTTGATATTAGTTTGTTCTTTATTTTTCTAGAGTGCGATGTGTGACCCCAGATAATTTTTTTGATATATTTCTTTTTTTAATATAGAAATTTATGTATATAAACTTTCATTTTAATATTGTTTTTGTACTGTCCCATAGATCTTGATATATTATAACTCTATTCTCATTTATTTCTCCCCTGGTTTCTTACATAATCCATTCTGCATTTAAATGTATATTACTTAATCTCTAGGCTACAGATAATTTTATTTATCTTGTCATTGATTTCTAATTTTACTCTGCTATGGTCTGATAGAATATAGGAAATTATCTGTTTTTTAATTAATTCTCATGATTATATTTATTTAAAGTGGGTAAGACTTTATGAAATAATCAGCAAAAGATGTGGAGTTGATTAGTCTTTTTATTTACTAAGATTTGTTATGTGGCCAATATGACCTATTTTAGAGGATGTTCCATGTGGCATTGAGAAGAAAGTAAATTCAGTTGTCAATGGATGATATATTCTATAGATGTCGGTTAAACCAATTTGGTTAATAATATTTTCTACTTCCGAATAGTTTTTACTTAGTTTATGTATGGATGAGCTACCTAATTAGGAGAAATGTATATTGCAATCATCCAGTATTCTTGTATTAATATCGCTTTGGTTCTTTATCTTGAGAAGGGTTTGTTTTATGTACATAACCATACTGTTGTTTGAAGCACAAACATTTAAATTCGTTATATCTTGTTTTGATTACTTCTGTGACCAGTATAAAGCGACCTTCTTTGTCTTTTCTGATTAATTTTGGCTTGAAGTCTACTTTGTCTGATATAAGAATAGCTATCCCAGCTTGTTTTTGCTTTCCATGTTCATGGTATGTTTTTCAATCTTTGTTCATCTTCAGTCTGTAGATGCCTTTGTCTGTGAGTCTCTTATAAACAACATATGGTTGTTGGTTTTTTTAATACAATATGCCAATCTATATCTTTTGATTGAAAGGTTTAGACCATTTATAGTGTTATTATATGAAATGATTCTTATTTTCTGCCATTTTATTCATTTCTAATGCTCAATTCAGAATTTGTTCTTATTTTATTGACTATTATTCAAAGTACAATTCAACCCTATGCTTGTTTTATATTTTTTATTTTTTTCTGTATGTAATATTTGATTATGTTTTGTATTGCAGGCTTAGTAATTAGAAATTCTTTTAGTTTCTGCTTACCATGGATAATTTCTATTTCATCTTCTATTCTGAAGAATATAGAACTTTCATGGAGAGAGTATTGACTGGCTCCAATTTTCATTCTTGGTTTGGTATATATTATTGCAAGACTTCCTGGGGTTTCCTGGGTTGAAAAATCAGTTGAAATATAAATGGTTTACCTCTGAATATAATGTGCAATTTTTCTAATTCTAGCATTAATCTTTATAGTAGGCATTTTTATTATGTGTCTTGGAGAAAACCTTTTTTAATTTTGCCTCTTTGGAGTTCTAAAAGCTCTGATATTTGAATTTTCATCTTATTCCTAAGATTTGGAAAGTTTTTTAATATTATTTAATTGAAAATATTGTACATGTCTTTGATTGGTATTTAAATATTTCTTTTATCCCAATTTTCTTAAATATGGTCTTAATATTATCTTAGATTAATTTCAGATTTTTTTTAAAAAATGTAAACATAGTTTTAATTTATTTTTTAAGTTTTTATTTGTTTATAGTTATATATGACAATAGAATGTATTTTGACATATCATACATAGATGGGGTACAACTTCCCATTTTTGTGGTTGTCCAGATTTCTTGAATATACTGATCATGGACTGTCAACATTTTTTCTTTATTGTTGACTTTATTTTTAATATTTTGTACTTCAAGGCCTGACAATCCATCTTTAAATGTATTGGCGATGCTTTATACTGAATACTTCAGTTGATTTATCAATTCTTTCATATTCAAAATTCTGTTTAATTTTTTTTAAATCTCTATCTCTTCATGGAACCAATTCTTCACTTCCTGAATTTTCTTTTTAAATTCATTACTGTATCATCATTTATGTTGTTGAACAGCAAACTGTCTAAATTATTTATCAGAGAATTTTTGCACTGAGGTTAATTGTTTAAGTGTTGTGGGCTGTTTGGAGTGGTTTGTTTACTTGCTGTTTTTTTTTACCAAGAATTTTTTTTACACACCTTTACTCTATTTATTTATTTTTATGTGGTGCTAAGAATCAAACTGAGGACTTCACAGGTGCTAGGAAATCACTCTACCACTGAACTATAGCCCTAACCCTGCTTGCTGTTTCATGCCACTTATATTCTACCCATATATTGGAGCAAATATGCCACTTATATTCTACCCATCTATTGGAGGCATTATTTAGTTAGTTTGTATTTTAAGAAATGAGAGCTGAGTGAATATTTACGAATTGATATTTTACTCCATGTATGTCCTCTACTGTTCCCATTATCAGCACCATTTTGAAAGATGACAGTTCTCAAAAGTTCTTCTCATCCAGCTATAAATGTAAATGAAATTCTGGAATAAATTGAAATATTCATTATTAAATATAATAAAATTACTATAATATTACAAAGCTGGAAGATATATAGAGAAAAAAAGATATATAGATAAAAGTTGATGGGAGAAATTGGGCAAAAGAAGACAGATAATAAGAAACAAGAAAGAAAAGACAAGATATAAAATACTAATAAACACCAAAGTAAAAAGAATAAAAAGAAGGATGGTAGGATTTGAGGCAGTAGCAGGTAATACAAGAGGAAAAAGAGGGGATAAAAGAAACAAGAGCAAATATGAGCTAGGAAAACAGAATGATTCACCTTAATGCTTTAAAACATTAGAAGAAATACAATTATATCAGTTGAGGTGACTGTCTCCAAGCACAGGACTCACAGTTGTGGGCTTTCTGTGGATGACCTGTGGTGGAGAAGCATTTCTTCTGAACTAAAAAGATTTCTGGAGTATTTTCCCTGCTGTGAGGAAAGAAACTTAGCCAATTCATATGGGTTTTAGCTCCCAATGCCCAAGGTTTTGAAACATGCGCACCAACCCCCTCTGCTGCCTGAGACAGAGCCAGCCATCCTGCATGTGTCCAAGGTTTCACTGATTGTGACAACAAATCATGGGAACTGTCCTCCTCTGCTTCCCACCCAGTCCTAAACTCTTACTTTATGTCACTGTGGATAAGTGTGTCTACATGGTCCCTTCTTGGGATCCTATAGAAGCTCCGTGGAATGCTGGGTTAGACTAGCCCTTCTTGGGATGGGTCTGCTCTACCCCACTCCCCTTATTCTTTGGGAGGGAGAGAGGTTTTCAATGACTTTAAGATATCAACACTACTTCTAGTTTCTTATAGATGGATTTTACTGAGACATTCCACTGTAGAGGTGTTCCATGTGGTTATATTTGTTGTTATCTGAAGATATTGCTATCTATGTTGATTTAAATTCTTGGAGTGCAGCAGGCAAATGGTGGGCTGCACACAATGGCTGCCATGTATGACATGGCTTTCTACTGACAATTTGAGTTAATCTGTTGCTCTCCTTTAATGACCCCACTGCTCCTGCCATTTTGATGTACTTCTAATATTTAATCTTTTCTGCTTATTTTTTCCAGTATTGTTAAAGGACTGAGCTTATGTGCTCTTCCTCTCCCTCTTCTCTCTTTCTTATCCTTCCTTTCTATCCCCACCCTGGTCCAGTTTTGGGGTTAAGAAACCCTGTCCTTATTTTCTAATCTGCTAACTGAATTTCAACTCAGACTACCAAATAGTGGGTCTTACCAAATATTCTGTCATCCACATGTCTGGTCAGCTCTTTGACTGATTCTTTTCTGCACTATGGAGGGGTCAGAGACTAATGCCTAAATTCTGCCATCTTCCCTGAATATCTGGTCTTGCTTTTTACGTCAATCTTTAAGTGTATGTCTTTTAATTAGAGAGTTGGAATCATTTATATTTAGTGTTAATAAAGAGAAATGTTTACCGTTTCCTGTGATTTTGATGAAATTCTGCTTAATTTAATCTTAATTGTCATTTATTTAACTATTTGTGAGTGGGACTTATCCTTTCCTCACATCTGATCTTTGTTTTTGTCTCCTTCTCTCTGTGTAGGACTTCTTTAGGAATCTTCATCAATGCTGCAATAGTATTCCTGAATTTTTTTAGTTTATACTTATAATGGAAATTTATGTTATCTTTGATTCTGAAAGATATGTTTGCTAGATACTGTATTCTTAGTTGTGAGTTATTTTCTTTCAGTACTTGAAATACATCTTTCTAAGCCATCCTGAATTATTCAAACCCTCAGTCACTGGGGAAACTGAGTTAAGAGGTTCAAAAGCCCAAGTCATATCTTGGCAACTCAGGGAGACCATGTGTTAAACAAAAAGTAAAATGGGCTGGGAGAACAGCTCAATGGCAGAGCATACCGGGGTTCAATCCCCAAAAGCTTAAAATAGAAAATGAAATAAGCCAACTAAACAGAATTTTAAAAAGGGTCAGAGGAGGTGGAAGGAATGGAAAAAAAAAGAGTGTTAATCAGGGAGAGAATAAAGAGAGGGCAAGAATTAAAAAAGAATACAGAAGAGCTGTAGAGTGAATACCTGTGTTAACACATTACAGCATTAAAGAAAAAGGTATAAAATTGGTTTAAGTAATGAAAATATCAAAAACTTGGAGGCAAACTATCAAATAAATACAGAAGATAATACCTCTTGGGGTAAAAAGCTAATATTTCAGAATAAAATATTACTCTTTGCTGAAATATATGAGATGAACACATTTCTCTATATATCTTCCAGCTTTGGATCAAGCCAGGTATTGAGAGGTATAGTGGATGCTCAAATCTTGACTGCGGTAGCTTCAGTATCTATGGGAACGGAGGTAGAAACTGTATCAGCTCCTTCCTCTATGTATTTAGTTTTTGACTGTCTAGGTTTATCTCCTGTTCAAATGGTGCCAAGAACTCATGTTCTTGCACTTCTCCACCCCAAATTCAACTTGCAGACCTCTGTTCTCACCCTGTATGACTCTAGGGGTTTTGTGACATTTCTATGCTCCTGAAAGCTCACTGGAGTGTTGAGGGAACATCCTGAGTGTCCACAGCTCTGCTGCCCAATCTTTCCCTGTCTCTTGTGGAGGCTTTGTGTCTTATGGGGAATAACAAGCCCCAGGGCTAATAGCATATACCTCACCCCTATTTTTTATAGGGTGGTCTGGGCAGCTTTGAAAGTCCTTGGTGATGAATCCCAGCAACTATGTTAGGTATGTGGATGCCTGTACCCCATGGTTAAAGAGTACTTATCTCACCCTGCCCTTTTGCATAGCCAGTGTACTCTGAAATTCCTGTAACAAATCCTAATGTTGAGACCTGGGCAAATTGAACCATGCCTAACCACAGCTTGTATGCACAGCTCACCCACATCTAAACTGCTAATTTCAAAAGTCCTGCCATGGCTATGTTGCTGTATAGAGCTCCTATAAATTCATACTACAGTTGCACTCCTGATCCTAAAATAATGTTTTTTAACTTGCCTACCAAGTTAAAAAAAAAAAGATTAAAAATGAAAAGGAGGCCACTGGGTCTTGGGAATATGAAAGAGGAGAGATAAAAACAGAGATGAGAAATAAAGGAAAGAAGGCAGACAGGAATGAAGGAAAAGAAAGAAAAACAAAAATGAAAGAAGTGCACAATGATTTCTGGTCTTCCCTTTAGATAGCTTAGATGATGGGGTTCCTTTAGTCCTCACTGAATCCAGAGGGAAGTACCTAGAGTACAACTTAAGTCACACCATCTTGCTATGCATATTTAAATCTACTTTCTGCTCAAAATGCTTACCTACCTAATACAGGAGTCTTTTTTTAAAAAAAGGCTTTATGATTCCTTTTTAAGTTGTCTAGAAGGGAAGCTTTCCCTCCTCAGCCAATCAGCCTATACCTAGCACTGGTAGTTTATTTTACTATCTTCTTTTGTGTTTTCTAACTCATTATTCCGGAACACCACTGCTCCTGTGCTTCAACTGCTTGTTGATTCTCTGAATTGAATTCTAGCATTTTCCCTCTGCTCCTTCTCCCATCCTGAAGCTGCAGAACCGTTGATTTAATTTGATCTCTGGGAGCAGCCAGTGCATACTGTGTGCCACTTATCTGCCATTTCCACTGCCAAATTCTTACAAAAGCCTTTTAGCATCAGTATATTTCTTAGTACACTTTTGGCTTTGATTTTGATGGGAATTGTAGTGGAGCTATAGATCGGTTGTTTTTATTTTTTTAAATTTTTTAAGTTGTAGATGGACACAATATCTTTATTCTGTTTATTTATTTTTATATGATGCTGGGGATCGAACCTAGTCCCTCATATGTGCAAGGCAAGCCTTCTGCCACTGAGCCATAATCCCAGCCCTATAGATCAGTTTAGTTAATAGATGAATTCTGAGAAAGTTGACAAAAACATAGAGTGCTTTAAGTCATGAATACCATATGTGACTATTACACTTGGGTATTTTGTTCCTTATTACTGTACCTTAATATTATCTTTAGAAGTTCAGTACTGAGAGCTAAGCATAGTTTTCAGTACTGGGATTATCTGTAGTTTTGTGTAGTTTCTGTAGAACATGGACAGAAAGTTGTAAAAAAAGAAAAGAAAAAAAAATAGTAATGCCCTGTCCTTGAAAATGTTGTCAGTACTCTTTCACGGGTCTGAATGAGCCTCTGAGATGTTCTTGATATTATTACTCTATTTTAGGAAGGTATTACTTTGTTAACAGTCCTTGTTTTGTCCTTTGAATGATTGTTAATTTGATAATTTGGTATCCTCTTCTTTTAACAAGTATAGTTGTAAGGAGCACTGTACACTTATTGAATTTTTTTTTCCTATAGCTCAATCAGGTCTTATTGTTTGTATGTCAAGAGTTATAATATCACTTTGGTAAAAGTCATTTTTGAATAAATAATTAGCATATAGGCTATAAATATTGAAAATGAAGAACAAGGACGAGGGAAAGATGAACTCCTTAGGAACAAAGGCAATCATTATTTTCAGATTCCTTAATAAAACGACATGCAGTATAAAGGTACCAATACAGTAATTTTCCATTTTATTTATTTTTTATTTATTTTTTATTTTTTATTTTTTTGGTGGTGCTGAGGATTGAACCTAGGGCCTTGTGCATGTGAGGTGAGGCAAGCACTCTACCAACTGAGCTATATCTCCAGCCCTCCATTTTATCTTGCCCCTAATGTTTTGATTTGTATCTTGGTCAATTGTTTATATGAATAATATGAAAAGAAGTGATGATGTGCTCATGTTACTGGAGTCCTAGGTCAGAGGCCTAATTCTGGGAATCTCAATAAATCAGGTCCCATCACTCACCCCACAAACCAAATGGAAAAGTAATGGTGACAAACAGCGTATCTCTATTGGGGAAAAAAAAAGGAGACCCACATTTTTATCCCCATCTTTTAGGATGTTGATATTAACTTCCAAGTTAGATAGATGAGGGGGACCAGAAATACGCATACTCCAGCAGTGTTGATCAGAGTGTGGCCAGAGTGATCATTACCTGTGGATGCTCAGGAAGGCCTTTGTCAGTGAGAATTATGTTGCTGTGGCCTGGGGGTAGTTTCAGTTCATCATAAGATATTTATTGATCAGAAGTATCTTTTCCTGGAATCCAAGATGTCTCGGAGAAAAGGAGACAAATACAAAGGTAGAGATGAAATATTTTATCCTGCTTTTAGATTCCCATGGACATTTGTAGGCCCAGGTGAAGAGTCTATGTCCTTGTTACAGTTACACATAGTAGAATTGGAACAGACTTTCTCACATCATTCCTGTGTAAAGGCAGAGCAAAGATTTGCTTATGTAACTTCCAATGAAGCATATGGGAAGTTTCTTTTTCTCATTCTTACTTTAAAAGCAGTATAATTATTTATGACCAAGGTTATGGTTTAATAAACCATCTTTGTTATATTCCCAGTGAAACAAAATTTGATTTTATTATTGAGTTAACTATCTCCTATACAACCTCAGGATTAGTTAATCTTCTATTTCTAACAGTTATCACATGTCGCAGAGCTAATGTCATCAGAGTATGTCCATACACAGAAAAGACAGACTAAAGTAGAATTTTGTCAGTGTTATTTCCTACCTGTTTATTTCACTCCAAGCCCCATAATTTTAAATGCCATTGATATTCAGGAGTTTTAGATATGTCTAAGAATGACTGTGTAATTGACTTATCAGAATTGTGTAAGTAAGACACAAAGGTTTTAAAGGGCTAAATTATTGACAATGTACAACAAAAGTTTTTAGTAATTAATCATATAATTATTTCAAGCATAGTATTTCGAATAATAAGGATTATAGTATCTAATATTTATAGGACACTTAAAATATATCAAGGACTTCACAAACATTGTCTTATTGAACTCATGAAACAAGCCTACAGGGCAGATCCCACAATTATCCTCATTTTCCAGATATGGAACCTAGAAGTTCATGTTAAATTCCAAGAGCATAGAAAGTGTCTTAATCAAAAAATTGCGATGCTTGTATTTTTCCTGAACATTCATTGTGTCATCTACTTTTAATTCAGTATCTACTGATACCACTCTAAATTCTACAGGCCCTTTTTTACTGTTTACTGTGCAATGACTGCTGCCAAGTAATTATGACCCTAAGCCTAGATTTCCTCTCTCTTTGTATGAATCAAGAATGATATTGAATTGGGTGTCAACATACTTTATATATAAACAGATGAAAAATTGTGGTATATATGTGTAATAAGAATTGTAATTCAAAAAAGTACATGTGTAAAGGTATGAATTGGCATGAACATACTCTACATATAAAGATATGAAAAAAATATACTCTATATGTGTGTAATAAGAACTGTAATGCATTCCACTGTCATGTATTTAAAAAATAAAATCAATAAAACTAAAAAAAAAAAGAATGATATTTAAAGTTGGGCACAGTGGTACTCACCTGCGGCTCTAGAGGCTGAGGCAGGAGGCTCACAAGTTCAAATCCAGCCTCAACAAAAGCGAGGCACTAAGTGAGACTCTGTCTCTAAAAAAGATACAAAATAGGGCTGGGTATTGATCGGATTCAGTGGATGAGTGCCCCTGAGTTCAATCCCCAGTACTTAAAAAAAGAAAGAAAGAAAGAAAGAAAGAAAGAAAGAAAGAAAGAAAGAAAGAAAGAAAGAAAGAAAGAAAGAATGCTGTTTAATACTGTTTCACTCGTATTTCTGGGTTCTGACCATTCTCCTTTGAGAGATGTTAAAACATTCCATATCTCTTTAGAATAACTGCTTTATTGTAGTCTAAACTGAAAAGAGGGGATTGTGGAAGAACATTCTTCACATTGTGGAAGAACATTGACTCTGAAACCCTTTTATCATGCACCTTGATCAAACTTTTCCAGCACCCTCTTTTTCTGTTCAGTAACTTTAGGCGTAAACAGGGTTTTGACAGAGCAGAGGAGCATATTCCAAATCAGCCTGACAATAAGGTTGATCCCAGGCACATGAAGAGATGCAAATTTCAATGTATCTCTTTAGTTGACTCCAGTATTATATTTATACAGTAATTCTAATGATTTCCATAATTCAAAATATTTGAAGAACATGGTACAATACACTTTTTTTCTAAAAAGAAGAAGAAAAATTCAGAGTCAAGGTAGAATACTGGACTTCTAAAATTAAACACAAATAAGCACTACACAGAAGAAAACAGACACATGCTTCAGTTTTATTTTTTATTATTTCCCTGTGAAATTCTGATTTCTGCTTTGAACTATATGTACTCTCTCTTGCCTTTGATGCAGTTATTACATGCATGTGACCTACAGCTTTCCTAAGAGGGGAAATGGTCTATTCTTGAGCACTGGCTCTAAGTAATGTCTCTGGCATTTTTAAGACTTTGGTTCAGCTAAGCTGCAGGGCTGAGGATTTGGCCACTTCAAGAAGAACATTTTGTTATTAATAATCACCAGGTTGATGTGAGCTACATGCCCGTCCAGTTGAATATACATGAAGTGATAGAGAGTGAAAGTCAATCCCTTAAGTATTTGAGTTCCATGCCATCAGGGGCCTCACAAATAGAGGTCAGAGGGGGTTTTTATGTTGAAAATCAGTAGAGTGTTACCTTTACTATGGGAGAAAACAACTGTCTTCAGATATTAATGTCACCATTAGAGTAATTGCTCTGTAAAGCTGTCTCTAGAGTTCCATTTCCTGTTGAACAACAAATCTTTCTCATCACTTTAGTATTCAGCTCATTTTTCATAAGCAGCATATAAAGAACACATTAATCTTTATAGATGTCTGCCTATATTTTTATCCCAAGGTTAGTTATTGTCAAGTGTATTCAACCCACAACCCTTTTCTTGCCAAGAGTTCTTCTTTATTAACTTCTCCAATAATTCTCCATCCTTTAAAAGAGTACCATTTATTTTAATCGAATATGTGATCATTACCAGGAAACTGAGGCAGATGAAGTTTAGTCACTGGTCCAAGTTTGCACAGTACATGTTGATCCAAACAGATTATACAGTTACTTTAACACCCAGCCCACAGCCTCACTATTACTGTATAACATGTTCTTAGATTGAGATGATTGTGGAGGATTTAATGAAAAACTGAACAATAAATAATACCATGGTCCAAAAACATGTTTTTAAAAAATGACTTCAGATTTTTAGAGGTTTTTAAATAAAATGATTTGTTAACATGCAGTGAATGTAACAAACAAGGGCAAGTCTTCTGGTTTATACATTTTGCTTCTGAGTACATACCAAGGATATGCTTAAATAGGCATTGAAAATAAGGTCAGTGATTTGCATTCTGTGTGGAAAATCTGGCCAACCTAAATAGCTATGAATAGGTAAATGCATAAGTTATTATTCATTCTTCAAAATTTTATCCTATTTTTTTCTAATATTTTAAAAATCATTCAATGTAGGTGAATATTAATTATCTATGGCAGGTATAATGTTTTGAAAAATTACTAATACAAAATCCATAGATCCCATTCAATGATTTTTTTTTCGCCTGCCTGGTAGCAAGACTTTCACTGAAAAAAGTAACAAGTTGCAATTGAAATAAATTTGAGCTTTTCTGGTTACTCTCTTTTGCCTTAGCTTCAGGTAGTAGCGAAACATTTTCCATCTTTATTCTTCATGATGTAACTGTTGATATATATTACTTTCTTCATTTCATTGATGAGTTAAAGTTTTTCCCCCCTCTTTGAGTAACATGCTGAAGAACACATAAAATAGTACTTGCCCCCTCAGAAATAGAAAAGAGGTCCTCCTCACCAAAACTGCCACCATGATCCCTGTTATGGATGGATGAGTGGTATCCCCCCAAATCTCACATGTAAGATAATGCAACACAGTTCAGAGGAGAAATGAGTGGATTCTGAGAGCCTTAATCTAATCAGTGGATTAATCCCCTGGTAAAGATTAACTCAGTGGTAACCAAAGGCTGGTACTGTATAGCTGGAGGAGGTGGGCATTGGGGGTCATGGCTTTGGGTTATATATTTGTATTTAGCAAGTGGAGTCTCTCTCTGCTACCTAATCATCATGTGAGTTGCTTCCCTCTGCCACACTTTTCCACCATGTTGTTCTGCCTCACCTGGAGACCTGTAGATTAAAGCCCACTGTCAATGGACTGAGACTTCTGGAACCATGAGCCCTCAAATAAACGTTTCCTCCTCTAAAGTTGTTCTGGTCAGGTCTTTTTTTTTTTCACAGCAGTGAAAAAGCTGACTAAAACAACTACTTTCCTTAGGCACAGGCTTGGCTCCCTACACAAGGCCTGTCAACACCTGTATGTTGGAATATCGATCCTCATCCATTCCTTTCTCATTCCTAGGCTCAGTAGAAAAAACATGAGAATATCTCTCTCATTTCTGTCCTAAAATCTTTTCTGCATCAGTATTCTAGGGAGAAAAACTGATTGATAGGAAGTGAAACAATGTTTAAATTTATTTTAGCATATATTGAAAACCTACTTGTCCTGTCAATAATTGATTTTTAAGTGGTGTTCAGGTTTTCAAAGTAGATATTTTCAAATGATGATAAGTAGGAAGTAATTTAAGGCCCATTAATGTGGAAGTTGTGCATTTGCCTTAGTTAATGAAGAAGGTCTTTAAATGAAAGTATTTAATTGCAAAGAGGGGCATTTTCGGTGTGGTTGCTGCCTTGGCAATGTATCATGGTGAATGTGTGTTAAATGTGAGTCATTGAAAAATATACTACGGAGCATATTTGTAATGTAAGAGAGAACATCTCTTGAACTGAGTTCTAAGAACAATTAAGAGGAAGTTTGATTATAATATGATTAGTTTAATTATCTAATAAGAACTATATCAGGAAATGATTTTTGTTCTGGGCACTCCAGAACCTCCTGTTGTATAATAAGGTATAAACTTCTTGAACTGGCTGCTCTTACTATGTAGGCCATTTGGATTATATCCTGGGCAAAGTGTTCCTACATAAATTGAAAACTGTTGCCAACATAATTTTTGGTTTCTATCTGCTTTGAAGATTGGAGTCACCAGACATTCCTTTTCTTAAAGAAATATGTTAAATGAAAATTTATTTATATGTTCTCATCAGGTTGTCAGCTCTTATACTCTGAAAGTATTGCTGCATGTATTGTATTTCAATTTGGAGTAAATGCACTATAGATGTTACAATTGTGCAAACAATATCCTATTCTTTCTAGTGAGAAGCCTGTTACCTGCAAATGAACCAAGGAAGAATATTAATAATAATTTACCATAATATTGTGTGACATGGCATCTTGATGCCTATGGGTTCACAAAATAACTCAACTGGTTTTGTGACAAATTGTTCATTATTATTTTATTTTTGTTATATTCTGACTAGCAAATTTATTTTATTTTCATAGTTTTTGATATAATTATAGCTTAATTTGAACAACACATAAACCTTATATTCTTCATTTACATTAATTTTAATTTTAAACTCACCACCTTGAGTATTTTACTGTGTCTGCCCATTATCATAAAGATGATGTAATTGAAGAATTCTGACTCCTCTACTGTTTCCTATCATGCTTGCTTTTTTCTGTTTTCATTTCAGTAGAAAGGAAATAAATTTTGATTGAGCAAGATCTTAATTCCAATCCTGATTATGCCAGGTGTGCGTATTGGATGGATAATTGTAGTTTATAAGTAAGGTTACAATGAACACTTAGAAAACTTAGAAAGGAATTAAAAATACTAGCAAGAATTATTTGTGCCTTTCTTTCTCTCCCATATTTTTCTTTTCAACCAACATTTGTTTTGTGTTCACAAAGCTTTATCGGTAATGAAATGTTTGAAAATATTTTTGTAGAGCTGCATTTTATGATTTTGTGAATCATGTTCACAACACAATTATCTCCTACCACATCACCCTAGCTCTTAAATGCATAATAAAATACTTCAAATAACAGAGTCACAACTCACTTATCTTAAAATGGTATCTCATTTGTTTTTGGTCCAAACCTGATTTCATCTTGCCTTCTAAGAGAACACCTTTTGCTTATATCATCAATTCTCTTCATGGGCGTTTTTAATAAATGGTATCGACTCAGAGGTTTGCTTTCTCTCAGTTAATTTTTCCTAACTGATTGAGCCAATGGCAAAACCATAATCCTATTCTAAATATTCTCCAGGCATGAAAAGGAATGTTATGTATATCAGTTCAGAAATTTAACTGCAGTGAAGCAAAAGGCTTACTACCAGAGAAGGAAAATCCCTGGTTCAAACACAAGTAATAAGAATTTTCTGCAGTTTTTCTTGTGAGCATAACATTAATTTATATGAAAACTCTCATATATCTTAGGTAATAACTACTTTAAGTGGAAAATAAGTTGTGAAAACAGCTAAAGAAGAAGGGGATTTATATGTTGAATCTGACATAATAGATTGTCTTTCCAAAAGGAAATCTCTCTTAATTGGGGCAATCAAAATTAATTCATGCATATTTCTGTCAAACAATATTTGAATGGTATCTTAATTGATTTTTTTCAAGTGAATCTTTTGCAAATCTGGGGTTGTGCTTCACGAACTGGCTTCTGAATTATAGCATGCAGAGATTAGATCACAAAGTAGCTTGTAATCAGAAACATCTGAGCACAGCTTGTGAGGTTTCTTACTTAAACTTTCAATTTTAAGTTTAAGGTTTATAGAGCCTATCACGTGAATTAAGAATGATAATATATACTCCTTGAGGTTGATTTAAATATCAAATTATATAAAACATACAAACACTCAACAGTCTGATATGTAGTGGGTGCTCAATATAAGAGTTGTTATAAGTAGGACAACTTCAAGTTTGGAAAACTAGTTGTCTTTTTCTCAATTATATTAATCTATTCAGTGTATAAATAAACTATTGTTTTCTTTATAATACAATCTAGACACCAAAAGATTAATCACTTCTTAAGAAGCCTATGGGCTTATAATTTGCAAACCCTTATTTAAACACAACTTTCTACATCGTACTAATGTAATGTATCTCAGTCTTGTCACCCCTACTGGATCATAAACTCCATGGGAACAGGAATCACATTTATCTTGGTCCTCTCATTTGGCAAGGAACTTAATGTATAAGCTTGCACATAATTGATGCCCAACAGTCATTTAAATACTGACAGACAACCTATAGGAGTAAATAAAAAGTATTAACTGATACACTTCAATTTTATCCAATTTTAATGCTTTTTATTATGCTAATAAAACATAATATCGAGTATAGTACCTGTACCAGAGAAATTGCTAGAGGCATTTATTAAATAAAGGGATATAGCTAATTTTCATTTTCAGAGTACAAAGTGCCACTATTGGTAGAAAACTTCTGTACTATTTTCAAGTTCAAGTTCTGGCAGGCTTTAAATATGTATGAGTTATTTGTTTGTTTGTTTTTTTTTCAGTAGTATTCCATGCTCTATTTCTGTAATGAATACAGCTTTCATTCCTTCTGTATTCTATATTGACTAATGTGAGGCTACTTGCCCATATTTACTTGTTTCCCAGTCAGTGCTCTGGGAGCTTTAGTAGTCATCTGCAGACACGTGCAGAGCAACAGAACATGTGGTGGGTTGCCTTGCCCAGTTTCCCAGCTAATGCCAAAAAAAGTCAACACTGTGCTCCTTATTTCAGCTCTTATTATAGAAACAAGTATCTTTTCCACAATCTAGTCAGCACTATATTTTTTGGCATTTTTTGTGCTTTTTGTTGGTGATATCATTGTTTAAATTTACTCTCCATCACTGAACCCAGCCCCCCAAATATAGTACTGTCTTCTGTTAGCGCAGGAAGGCTGTGATGGGTCTTCTGGAGAAAATATGTGTTAGATACATTTCACTCAAGCATGAGTTATTGTGTTGTTTCTCATAAGTTCAGGGTAACATAAAATATATAAACATATACAGTATCGAATGGATGAATATGCACTTTTTGACTGTGAAATGTATTTGTCCCCAAAGATCTCATCACACCTCAATTTGCCTCTCATTTTGCAGCTACCAATCATTATAGGGCAAGGGCACACACTGCTCCTAACCTTATGTGACTCCTGTGTTAACCACTCATTATGGATAGGTTTTGCCTAGCCAATATTGAAAAGGAGTCTAAAATAAAAGAAAGTGAGTATTGTTAAAAAAAAAAAGTAGGAATACTACACATGCAAGAATACTACACATGCAAGAAAAGAGAGAGAACCAGAGAGAGTTCTCTGTTTAATATCCCCCATCCCTATTCCATACACTTCATTTTCTGCTGCGGGCTTTGGATGTGTTTTTTTTTTTAATTATTGAAAATTACAAAACAAGAAGTATTTGAGATTTACTGGGAATAAACACACACACACAGTGAATTTAGAGGAAAAAGCTCTAAGCTAGGTAAAAGACAATTACCTACATATGGCAAACTGCTGGATTGGTAGCACACATAGAGAGAAGACCAAAATCTATGACTTATTGCTTAAGTGTGCCATGGTGTACAGGCAATTCAAGGTTGCTTCCTTGATCATGACCTTCCATCTTAGCACACAGGCTGAGGGAAACAAACATAATAGGTTAAGAACCATAAAGTAGAAAGCAGATTCACATTTCTCTTTGTCCAGTTTACGCCATTAGAGGGTCATTGAAGTACTTAGGATTCACATTTAATGAAGAGCCAGCGACCTCCATAACAAGTATTAAAGAAGGGGCTGTTGTTCGATGGATACGCCCAGTTATGTCTCATTGCTTGGTTGGTGGTTCTGTTTTGCCCAAACTGATGCTGCACAGTAACTATTTCTCTTAAGATGGATGTAAGCCTGGAAATCAGGGACAGTGTGTTAGGTATTAATGGATGGGATGAATAGTTTCTTTTTACTCATACATCATGAACACATTTGTCGGCTCTGAAGACCAAGTGCTAACTTGGCAGTCTGCTTTGGCAACAAAACTTTGTGAGACAGAAAAGAATGTTGACGGGGTGGTCATATTTCTTAATTCTTTGTCAGCCAGAGTAGTAGTTTCAAGATTTAAATTTTGTAGTCAGATATGGAAATTTATAGGATGCCAAAATAGGCACCAGGAGGTGATATTTTTTGCTTCTCTTATCTCTGAGAGTGAAGGCGATCTCAGAATTAAGTGTTTGAAAAAGAATGGGAGGATGAGCCTTATTATAAAACACAACACTGTAACAAATGAGAAAGTCTGAATTTCAAAGCAAAGAGAGAACATTACTACTACTTGGCCAAAGATGTGACCAATCATGTTTAATTGAAGCTATTATTGCAGCAAGAAGAAATAACAATTTGACTGCTAGGGAGTGTTAATTGTCAGCATTATAATATTTGTGCCATGTGTGCATCCACACTAGGAATAAAAGAGGCTTATGTAATTATATACTGAAAGATAAAAGTATCAATATAAATCCTGGAAATAATAACATAAAAACATAGCTAGGTAAAGAAAAATATTCTTAACTAGATTCACATGTCTTCCAAGAAAAATGATTTTTATGGAAATATAGCATGCTCATCACTTTTTTTTTCTAATGTCTCTTTATCTATTCTCTTCATTTTCTCTCTATTACAGTATTTCTTCTTCTTTAATATAGTGTTTTTTTTTGTTATTTACTAT
Source organism: Urocitellus parryii (assembly GCF_045843805.1). Classification (NCBI taxonomy): domain Eukaryota; kingdom Metazoa; phylum Chordata; class Mammalia; order Rodentia; family Sciuridae; genus Urocitellus; species Urocitellus parryii. The sequence continues at coordinate 176,334,112 of NC_135531.1, forward strand.
GGTTGTATGTTCCAGATTTTATTTCCCTGTGCAATGGGTGTTTTAATCCTTGGGAAAATGACCTTTGAAAAGAAACAGGATTCTTTAAGAATAATAATGAAATATCTTGAAGATTATTTACTTGAAACCAACCATTTGATATATCATTTATAACCATTACTGGGAAGGGGTGGGAAGTACTATCCCACTTTGTCTTAACCAGCAAACCCTAGAACATACGTGGATTTTTTTTCCTCATTAGAACATATTACTTGACAAATATCAATTAAGTGTTTCATGTAAATATGAACCTGAGCTAGAAAATGTGAAAAATGCAAATGTAACACATATTTGCACCTGATAACCTTCTAGCGGGAAAGAGACACACTTAAAATATGTATATATTTATACTAGAGTTTAGAAGTATCCTAAGAGTCAGACAGTAAACTGTGAGAGAAATGGAGTCCAGTTGAGGAGATTGTTATGAGCTCCCTTCAGGGGCTATTTTATAAGGTGGGAAAATGCCTATGTCAGTTAAGGCAGCCTTGGACTAAAGGACAAACAAAGCAGAAAACTTTCAGGATGTATATACAGAATTCTCCTAATTTGCTTGGAGTGTAGACTAGGTAAACTGAGGACAGGAAAACACGAAGAAGCTAAAAAAGCAAAATCCTTGAACGCTGAATCAAAATGTCTGAATTTTATTTTTTTACTTTTCATGTTTTTATTATTGTTATTGCTATAAATAATAGTGGGGTTCATTTTTGACACAGTTGCACATGTATGGAAGATACTTTCTGTGCCTAGTATTTCCTCCCTCCTTCCCCTTCTGCCCCATCCCATCATTTACTCCACTGGCTTTTCCTGCATTCATATATTGTTCTTGTAAATTGGTGCTTTAAGGGTACACACAATGGTGGAGTTCACCGGGGTACATCCATGCACACAACATAATATGGCCAATCTCATTTTGCTGTTCTTCCCCTTTCCTTCCCCTCCTCCTCTCAACCACCTATCTCCATTCTCTGATCTCCTTTACATTTTCATGGTGTCCCTCCTTCCCTCCATGCCATTTTACGGTAATTTCCACATATGAGAGAAAACACTTAACCTTTGACTTTCAGAGTCTGAATTATTATTAATTATTTAATAATGATATTATTAATATCATTTAGCATGACATTCTCTATCTCCATCCATTCACCAGCAAATGCTGTGATTTCATTCTTTTTGATGGTTGAGAATAATTTCATTGTGTACATATGCTACATTTTCTTTATCCACTCAATTGTAGACTGGCACCTAGGCTGGTTCCATACTGTGGCTATTGCAAACTATGTTGATATAAACATGGATGTGGCTCTATCACTACAGTGTGCTGATTTGGGGGATAAATACCAAGAAGACATATAGCTGGATCACATGGTAGTTTCAATCCTGTCTTTTGAGGAATATCTATGATGCTTACCAAAATGGTCATACCAGTTTGCAGTCCCATCCACAGTGTATGATTGTACAATTTTCTTCACACCCTCACCATTATTATTATTATTATTATTATTATTATTATTATTTGTATTCTTGACAATTGCCATTCTAACTGGAATGAGATAAAAATCTCAATGTAGTTTTCATTTTAATTTCCCTGATTGCTAGGGATGTTGAACATTTTTTCATACATTTGTTGTCCATTTGTATTTCTTCATTTGAAAATGTCTTCTGTTCATTTTTTGATTGGATTTTTTGCACAGAAGTCATCTAAAGTGGATCAAAGACCTATGAATTAGACCAGAAACTTTGTAACTGCTAGATAAACTTTATTTTACAGGCTGTGGATGTCATTGAATATTTTGAGTAAGAAAGTAATCTAATCACAATTATTCTAAGGTTGGCAATTATACTCTGAAATATAGAGGACTGAAAAAAGTATAGGATCAATGGTAAAAAGAAGAGGCAATGAACTCCTAAACTAGAATATTTCATTTTTAGATTTCTTTTTTATATCTGGATTTTATATTATTTTATTAAAATGAAGTCTTTATTCTAAACTAGAGTCAACAATTCTTTTCTTTTTTATTTCAGATTTTCCATTATTCATATACTGCTTCATATGTGATTTACAACATACACACAAGGTAAGTTCTTTGAGTTTCTGATTTTTTCCTAAGCAAATATTCAGCTTAATTGTTGGTGTAGATGTCCACTTGTTCACGTAAAAATATTCACATATTTTCAAGGGAAGTTTGGGAGCTAAATCCTCCAGAAGTAGAGGACTCCGTCTTGCAATATGCAGCCTGGGGTGTCCAAGGGCAGCAGCTGGTAAGAAGAGGCATCGGTATGCACCGAGCCCTATCAATCATTGCTCTATGAAGCATGTTTACAGATATCATTTCCTTGCAATATAATCATCCTGTTTCTCTAAACTTCTTTATATCTTTTGAGTATTTTAGCTTAAGAATATAACAAATGATACTAGTATTATTCAACAGTTAATTTATAAACCAAAAGGTTTTTCAACTATTGTATAACTAAACCTAGAAGATGTTCAAGGATATTAGGGCCTAGTCCTGGGCAATTTCTATTACCTAATATTGTCAATTTTTATGCAAAACTCAAAGGATTATTTATTTTTAAAACTTTATTCCAAAACTTATAAGAATTGTCTAATATTCTTTTGAGAGGTATTTTTTTCACCAACTGCATTTTAAATATAACAAACTTAAAAGAGAATTAGTGATATAAAAAGAAGCTTAAACAAAATAATATTCCTACACCTGTCTTATGGTGCCCATATAAAGAATTTCCCAAGGGAACACTGGTCACGGAATAGTCTGGTTACTTATATGGTACATGCATACTCAAATGTACTAAGCATTAGCAAACTGATTTGAAAATTGTCCAAGTGTGTTTATCTGTCAGCACCCACAAGAGTTCTCTTTTCTCCATATCCTTAACAATACCTAGTTTTACCAGATTTTTTAATATTTGTAACTTTATATTTAAATGCTAATGTTTGTTACTTTATAATATACCAAATTTAAAATGTATTTGCTTCTTCTATTTGGATGTTAGTGTTTCTGTTTTGTTTTCTAATGTAAACACTAAAGTCTATAGAATACTCCCTATGTTTAATCTTTATTTAAAACATTTGATTGCAGTAGTATCTAAATAAGATCTAATTGTAGTAATTTTGAATATCTAGTATTTTTTAAGGATTTATTACTGAAATTTTTAATTTACAAAAATATTAAATTGGTGCTAAAGCTAATTTTTAGTGTTCAGAAATATGTCTTTATAATATTGACTTTGAAATTGATGAGACTTGCTTTATGGTTTGGTAGAGGTTATTATACATGTTTCCCATAATTTTCCCATAATTTTATGCTTAAGAAATGCATAAATGAAATATTTATGCATTTCTTAAGCATAGTTTTCTTTATGTACCTATTAGATCAATCTTTATAATTATTCTTCTAGAACTTTTATTTCCTTAGTAATGGTGGTGGATATGTGATTTTTTTTCTTTCTTTAGAGTTCTGTCAATTTTGTATTATTTAATTTCAGCTAATCTTTTTTTAAGAGGGAGAGAGTTTCAACCTGACAAATAATCACAGTGAAATTACATTCTTGATACTTTAATCAATATGTATTTAGCCTATTTATCTTAGTAATTTAGTAATTATTTTAGAGTGATACTATGGATTGAACCCAGTGAGGAGCTTTAACCACTGAAATATACCCCAGTCTTTTTAAAAATTTTAATTTTATCTTTAGACAGGCTCTCACTAAATTGTTCAAGCTGCCCTTAAACTTATGATTATCCTGTCTCAGCCTGGAATGTTGCTGGGATTACAGGAGTGCACCACTGCATGGGGCTATCTTTGGTGATTCTGATTGCACAACCCTTAAAGAATCCTTTAATGGAGTTTCTAGATTTTTTAAAAAACATTAGAATTGCTACATACACTACAATTGGGTGGTTGGTATTTATTTCTTATTTTCTGTGGGTCTTGATTTATAAAGAGCAATATGTAAACCATCATATCATCATAATTGTTTTGAAAATATAACCATTTCACTTAATAAGGCATACATAATTTTAATTCTATTTCATAAATTTAAAAAAAAATATTTTCTTAAGCTTATTGGCCAAAATAGGGAAGTGGGGCAATACATTTCTTATCACAAGAGGGGAATAGAATGATATACTGTTATTATTTAATGCTTATTTTCATTGGAAAATATTCTGGATCCTGAAATAATCTGAAAGTACCTAAGCCTCAGATGTGGTCTCTCTAAGAGTGTTTGGTCACATGACCTTGGGTAAGTTATTTTTCCTCTTGGTAGCCAATCTGCATCCTCAGTAAAATGAGATCATTTGAAATATTATACTGGTCTAATTTGATAAAGTTCAAAAAAATTTTACAGTCATTGGTTAAAAAACACTGCAGAATATGCAAGATTGGAAGTGAATTGAGGAGTAATGTACTATAACATTTTTGTTCATTTTTCAAAGTTATAGCTTATACTCTGAATATTAGATTAGTGTTTGATATAGGAAATAGTTTTGACCTAGAGACTTCCATTTTTTCTTGGTGGAGACATTCCTTTAATGTTTAATCTTAGTGTTAAATAGAATATTAAAATTAACACCTACTTATAATGTAAAAAAGAATCAATCATAAAATAAATTATGGCTATCCCTGATATTAAATTTGCCCCATATTTAATATAGTTCTATGTGCTTAGACCAAAGGAACATTTGAAAATCGTAGCTCCTTTAAAATACTGAAAAATGCATATACACAGTTTATAGACATTATATTTGAAGTCATTTCAAAGTTTATGGTTGTTTTTTTATAAAAAAAATCTACAGAATTCCTGTATTCACTATCATTTCAACACTAAATGAATGCATAGTTGAATAAATAATTATGAATAAAAGCCAATGATATAAAATGAAAACATAAACACAATGGTTTTGATACTATATAGTATAGGTCATATGTTTGCCTTTATCATTTGTGTATATATTTAGAGAAAATTGAAAAGAATATATTCAATCTACATCTGGAGGACTCTCTCTCAAGTCTATACATCATAATATTCCTGCAAAGTGTCATTAGAGGTCATAGCAGTTCAACTAGATGTGATGATGCATATTTGATTCAGAGAAATCAGGTAATCAGTGTGTTCTGGGACAGTGGTGAGTGGGACATACAATATAGGTAGGAGCTCTCATTCTACCAGCTTTGCTCTATCTAGTTCTATGAACAGTAGAGCTGACCCATTGGGCCAGGCAAATTCAAAGTTAAAAAAATTCCAGAACCCAGAAACCAATACAATTTCACTTTCCTATTAATAGAGAGTCCTTTGGAAATATTTAAAACTTTAGCTAGATTTAAATGACTTTTACTCTCCAAGCCTGAGAGAAATACACACCTATGCCAAAATAGTTGCATTATTAGCGATTGTTTTTGATTTGTTATGTTTTTATATATTCAAGAAAACTACAGAAAGTGCTGAAAATACAAAAACTCTAGGTCTTTCCATAATATTGCAAGTAAATGGATTTTGACTTCAGTGATTGCTAGCTATCAAAATTGAGAATTCTTTAATCTTTAAAGTTGAGATGATAGCCTTACTTTACTAATAATTTTTGGAAGGTTAATGTATTCTTGTAGATATAAAACACTGAATATAATTTTTAAAAAATTTTTTGCTTTTCATGTATTTTTTAAAAAACTATATGAATTTTAATAGTTTAGGGAATTTTAGTGTCATGTATTGAGGAGTATCAAACCTTAGTTCTTTGTAACTTTATAATGACATTTGCAAAATCCTTTGGGAAATTTGGGGAAGAAATCAGTATTTATCAGGGCTTTATTTTGTGTGTATTCAAACATGAATTTAATAAAATAAAGCATGTATCTTTATAAATTGCCAATGATATATTTCATGTGAGTATGATGGGCTTTGTCAATATTCATAGTCACCAAAAAACACAGTATGATTTTATTAGAGATGAGTCATTACAATACTTTAAACAGTTTCACATTAAATAAATTGAAGAGTTCTATAGTGTTTGCTAACTAGAGATAATTAATTTCTTATTCTTAATTTTCAGTTTCTACCCTTAACTTGCTATAAAAAAGATCCTAGTGGTAAGAAATCCTGGTGGTAAGAGAAGAATTGTGAAGGATTCACATAATTTATGATTTTAAAAAAGGCTTAAGTAAGAATTCAAATGACTTAATAGAATTTCCCATGAAATGTAAAGGAAAACAATTTTGATGGGGTATATTAAGTGGGGCAAAATAATCTGAAGTAATACAAAAAACATGCATTATTCAGAGAAGATAGTAAGTAGACACATTAGCTGTAACAAATGTTTTATAAAAAGAAATGTTTTGGGAGAGGATACTAGTCAGATGTGGAGTGGAAGTACCAGAAATCTGTCTCCCCTGCTAGGTAGCATTTATACCAGTAGACACATTATTATTGAAGTCTCTAGAATCTATTTGAAGTTTCCAACTTCCATGCAAAGGCTTGAATGTAATTTGTAGTTAATTTCAGTTTATTTCTGATCTCAGCTCAGCAGTTGCTATATTTTACCAACCCTGTCCTGTGGCAGCTGTTCCTGAGATACCCAGCTCCTGGAAACCAGGGTTGACAAAAAGGTTCATACAATCCAAATACTGGACATTTGTGTTCTTTGTGTTCACTTAAGATAGAATTACAGACACAGGTCCAAGCACCCATTTTCTCAATCTCTTCACCACCATTACTGCAAGCCCATCTTCTCTTCCCCTCTTCAATTTCCACTTTTTCCCATTTTAGAAGCCATTCATTAAGTAGTTTGGCAATTAAAAGCAACTTAATATATGAGAAAATATGGAGAAAAAATGGGAAAAAAACCACTGGAAAATATGAGAAAGTCACTGTGCATGCATAAGGAAAGATAAGATCTGAGAAAACTTTAATTTCACACTGAGGATAATTCTTTGCATGTATAAAGCCTGCAATAAATAAACAAATAAGTAAATACAAATGAAATAAAAATAGCAGCAAACCATGGGTAAAAAGTATCTGATTTCTGTAGATATTAAATTGTAAGATCAAATGTCCATTTCTCTATAAAAAGTCTCAAAGAATAAGCAACTGGGAAATACAATCTTAGGGAAAAAAATGACAAAATTGCTAAATGAGATCAGGTTTTAGACCTACTAAATGAAGACTAAAATTGCATCTTAAAGATATCCAAAGTAACAGAAGGTGTGGAGACACCGAAAAGCATGATTAACAAGATATAAATGTCAATAAAAAGATAAAGAGCCTAGGAGATAACCAAAGGCAAATTGTAAAGGCAAAAAATGCAACAATGGAAATGAAAAATTCACTAGAAGAATGCAGGACTTATTTGAGCAGGCATAAAAATCAGTGAATTTGCAATAAGATATTTGAAACCACTGAGTCTCAGAAGCCTAATAAAAAAAAGAGTTTGGAAAAATGTATAGAATCTAGATGAACGTGGTGGTGCACTCCTATAATTCCAGCACCTTGGGGGGCTAAGGCACAGGGATCACGAGTTCAAAGCCAGCCTCAACAAAAGTGAGACACTAAGCAACTCAGTGAGACCCTGTCTCTAAATAAAATACAAAATAGGGCTGGAGATGTGGCTCAGTGGTCAAGCCCCCCTGAGTTCAATCCTGGTACCACCCACTCCCCCAAAATGTATAGAATCTTAGGGATGGCAAAAAGTAAGCATCAAAAATATGCATTATGAGAGTGTCAGAAGCAAAAGAGAGAGAAAGAATCATAGAGATGATTTGAAGAAATAATGGCCAAATATTTCTAAATTTTAAAAAAGACAAAAATTAAATATTGGAGAAGCTCAACAACTTCAAATAAGATGAACTCAGAGAAACACAACAAGATACATTATAATCAAACTGTCAAAAGTCAAAGTAACAGTAAAGTAACATATATAGAGAAGAGATTCAAAACTGGAAGACAGATTAAGGCATTCACAGATAAGTAAAACTAGTGGAAGTAAACACCAGATCTGACCTTCAAGAATTGCTAAAGGGAATACGTCACAATCAACTCCACTATTATGGATAACTACAGTGCACTAATAAAATAATAGTTGCTAAAGGGAATCCAATTTGTTTAAATGAAAGGAAACTAGACAGTAACTCAAAGCAATATAAATACGTTAACAATTATAAAAGCTAATAATATTATTGAAACAAATATTTGTAACTACATTTTTGTTCTCTATATGATTTAAGAAGTTAATACATTAAAAGTTCTTCATCTAAAAGTCATTATTATTTTAGCACTGGTTTTGTAACTCTACATTTTATTTTTGCCAATATTTAAGAGATTAATGCACTAAAAACTAATTATTGATATTTTGGGACACAGCATAAAAATGCATAGCTTTGTGATATCAATAACTGAAATAAGTGGGCAGAGCTCTAAATCAGTATAGTTTTTGCATGTTATTGAAGTTAATCTGATGTAAATTAAAGTTAGTTATAACTTTAGGGCATTATATGTAATCATCAAGGTAACAGCAAAGAAAATAGTAATAGGATATACATAAAAGGATATGAGAAAGAAATTAAAATATTCCACCAAACTTAAAAGTATACTAATGTAGGAAGTTAGGGTCAAAGCCTATAGGGTATATAGGAGAGAAATAGAAAAATGTAAGTAGCTTAAATTCTCTAGCCACCAACAAGATAGAGATTGGCAGATTGGATTAAAAAACAGTAAGAATTTACTTTGAAAGAGTTAATCAAACACACCACTAGGTTGGGAGTGAAAGGATAAAAAAAATAGATTTCATGCAAGTAGTAACTAAAACAGAGCAATAGAGTGATCCATGTTAGACTGAAACTTCTGAAATGGTGAATACCAAATAAAAATAGAATTTAAATAAAGAAAGGTTACAAGAGACAAATTATACATTAATCAACAAAGTGAGAAGTTATAACAATTGCAAATATTTCTATGTCAACAATGGGTCATTAAAGTATATGAAACAAAAGTTATATAATTAAAGACAAAATTTAATACTTCTATAAAATATTTGGTGATGATTTCAATACCTTATTCTCAACAAGTAGAACAAACAGATAGAAAATAAGGTGAAAAATTACAAAACTTAACCCAATAAACCAGACAGATCTAGCATGGGTGCACAGAACATTATACCTGACAACATTGCACTCATTTTTCTCAAGTGCATACTGGATATTCTCCAGGACGAACTATATTTTATGATACATATTAAGTTGCAGTATATTTTAAAAGACAAGTTTTATACAAAGGATTTTCTCTGATCACACCAGGATAAAGTCGGAAATCAACAATAGAAAGCAAAATGGAAATTCACAAAATTTTGGAAATTAAATAAAACTCTCTCAAACAACTGGTTAAAGAAAAAAAAGTCACAGGGGAATTTAGAAAATACTTAGAGATTAATGAAAATTAAAGAATTGTATACCCAAATTTATTGAATACAGTAAAATGAGTGCTAAAAGGGAGATAATTATAAATGCTTAGTGTTACAAAAGGACTTGTGCCTTGTCCCTCCCAAATTCAAATGCTGAAGATGACTGGTGGTGCATTGGAGATAGAAGTTTTAGGAGGTATTGAAGGTTAAATGCAATCTTAATCCAAAAGTATTGAGGTATTATAAGAAATGGAGAGAGCTTTCCTTATGTTTTTCTCTTGCTTTCACTCTTGTGTTTCTCTATGTTCTCAGAGGAAACAAGAGGTGAGGACAAAGCAACTTCTGAACACCAATCAGAAAGTCTTCATCAGAAATTCAAATGTGTTGACCTTGATCATGGACTTTTCAACCTCCAGACTCTGGAAAGAAATAAAAAGAATGTGTATGTGTGTGTGTGTGTGTGTGTGTGTGTGTGTGTGAGAGAGAGAGAGAGAGAGAGAGAGAGAGAGAGAGAGAGAGAGAGAAAGAGAGAGAATCAGAAGAAAACAACTGATTTTAGAAAAGTAAAATTAATTGTAAGTACTATAAGCACTTATACACCAATGAATTTGGTAATAAATGGAATAAACAAATTTCTATAAACACAAAACCCACCCAAGTGAAATTTCCTAAAAGCAAAAATTCTGAATATACCTATTACAACTATGTATATTTAATTAGTAATAAAAATATAATAAAAAGCACAAAGACTTGACTGGTATGCACTGTTAAACATTTAAAGTACTAACACAAATTCTCTTCAAGCTTTTACAAAACATTGAATAGGAAGGAACTCATTCTATAATGCCATCATTACCCTGATATTGATGCGAGATAGAAATTTCACAGTATAGGAAAACTACAGATCAATACCACTTATGTAGATATGAAGTTTCTCCCAAAAACTAATAGGTTAGATAATACAAGAAAATTTAGAGGTAAATGATGAGGTTTTGAGAGCCTTAACTTAAGTCAGTTCATTAATTCACTTGAATTAATCTACTGGGTGGTCATTGTAGGTAGGTAGGGTGTGCCTGTAGGAAGTAGGTCGCTCAGGTTTGCCTTTGAGATGTCTATATTTTCTCCCTGACAAGCTGAGCTCTCTCTGTGCTTCCTGTTTGGTAATGTCCTAAGCTGCTTTCCTTCTCTACAACCCTCCACCCATATGTTCTACCTCACTTTGGGCCCAGAGCAATAGAGTGATCCATATTAGACTGAAATTTCTGAAACGGTGAACACCAAATAAAGTTTTTATCCCTTAAAATTGTCCTTGTTAGGTCATTCAATCACATCAAGAAAAAGCTGACTAAAATATGTTATAAACCTTGATGTAAAAATTCTCAAGAAAGCCTAGCAAAACATATTTAACAGTTTATTAAAAGGATGATACAACATGATCAAGTGGGATGTATGCCCCAAATTCAAGCACAGTTCCACCCATGAAAACTGATGGATGTAATATGCCATAATAATGGAATGGAGGAAAAAAAACATATACTCACCTAAATTGATACAATTGAAACAATTAATAAAATTCAACAACATCTTGCAGGATGAGAATATTCAACAAACTGGGATCATAAGGAAATACCTCAGATAAATAAAATCCATACATTAAAAAAATCCACAAGGATTATCATTATCAGAAGTGAAGAACAGAAAGCTTTTCCTCTGAGATTAGAAATATGGAAAGAATGATATCTTTTGGCAATTATATTCCCCATAGTACTGGAAAAAGCCTAGCAGAAGAAATTAAGCAAAAAAATGAAATAAAAGGTATCTGACTGAAGTGAAAGAAATAAAATTATCTCTGATTATAAATATTTTGATCTTCTAGAGAAATCTAAAGATTTCACATATCCTAAAACATTTAGAACTATTAAATACATTCAGCAAAGAATCAAAATAAAAAGTCAACACAGATAAATCAGTGGCCAGTGTATGCACTAACAATAAGGAATTTGAAATGGACATTAATAAAACAACTACATTCATGATAGCATAAAAAATAAAATACTTCAGATAAGTTGGTCAGACTTTTACACTGAAAACTAATAGATGTTTTCTGAGAGAAATTGTAAGAGTAAAATTAGAAGGCATCCAATTGTCATGGAGTAGAAAAGTTTAACATAGCTATGATTTTAATGTTACTCACTGCAATGTATAGATTTACTGCAAAATGGTACTTTTTGCACAAATAGCAAAGACCATCCTGAAATTCATAAAAAAATCTTAAGGGACTTCAAGTAACTAAAAGTTATTCCTGAAAAATGAAATATTGAAAAAATCACATAGGCCAATGGAATAAACTAGAAAGTAAGAAATAAACTCTCATATCTATGATTTTCAACAAGGGTGCCAGGACCTTAATCAAGATTGAGAGAACAATCTTTTTAACACATGGTACTATGAAAACTGAATATCCACATACAAAAGAATGAAGCCTTATCTAACAACCACATAAAAAATCTAAACCGGACCAATATCTTAGTGGAAGTTGTAAAACTATGAAACAGCTAAAGAAAACATGGTGTAAAAGCTTCAAGATATTGGAAGAAATAAATGAAAAAAAAATCATTTGTCAACAATAACTTGGCTATTATACCAAAGGCCCAAGCATTAAAAAAATTAAATATCATGAAAATTTAAAAAAGGAAAACTTTTGTGTATTATAAATACTATCAACATTAGCATTCCCATATCAGAGAAAACATTTGGCCTTTGTTTTGGGGGGATTGGCTTATTTCTCTTAGCATAATATTCTCCAGCTCCATCCACTTACCATTCTTCTTTAAAGTGGACTAATATTCCATCATATATATGTGCCACATTTTTTTATCCATTCATCTGTTGAAGGGCACTTACGTTGGTTCCATAGTTTAGGTATTATGAATTGAGCTGTTATAAACATTGATGTGACTGAATCACTGGAATTTTGCTGATTTTTAAGTCCTTTGGTCATAAACCAAGAAGTGGGATAGCTGGGTCAAATGGTGGTTCCATTCCAAGTTTGATGAGAAATCTCCATACCACTTTCCAGAGTTGCTACACCAATCTCTAGTTCCATCAGCAAAGTATGAGTGTACATTTTTCCCCACATCCTTGACAACATTTATTGTTGTTTGTATTCTTGGTAATTTCATTCTGTGTGGGGTGAGATGAGAGTAGTTTTGATTTGCATTTCTGTAATTGCTAAAGATGGTGAACACTTTTTCATATATTTGTTTATCAATTTTATTTCTTCTTCTGTGAAGTGTCTGTTCAGTTCCTTAGACTATTTATTGATTGGGTTATTTTATTTATTTATTTATTTATTTTGGTGTTAAGTTTTTTGAGTTCTTTATATATCCTGGAGATTAATGCCCTACCTGAGGTGCATGTGGTAAAGATTTTTTCCCATTCTGTATGATCTGTCTTCATAATGCTGTGGTCAGGGGGTAGCTAGGGAAGAATAGAGTTATTTTAGATTAGGTAGAGGGGACTGAAGGAAAGGGAGATGGTATGGGGGTAGGAATTATAGTAGAATGAATCAGACATTATTACTTTATGTACATATGTAACTGTATGTAACCAGTGAGATTCTACATCATGTATACCAGAAGAATGGAAAATTATACCCCATTATATATAATGTATCGATGTGCATTTTACTCTCATGTATAATTAAAAAAATTTTTTAAAGAATTTTAAAAATACTATCAACAGAATGAAAAGACAATCTATGGAATAGGAGGAAAATATTTTAAAATCTTACCTCTGAAAAATTACTTTTGAAGACATATGAGAAGTTTTTAAAATTTAATAAATATTAGCAAATAACCTGATTCTTATATGGCAGTTGATTTATATGGGCTTTACTACAAAGATGACATATCAATAGTCAATAATTTATAAATAAATCAATATTGCTAAACATTAGGAAAATGCATATCAGAATCAAATGACATACCACCTCTCTCTGATTAAAATGGCTACAATATATTTTTAAAAAACCTGAAATTAACAATTGCTGGTAAGGACACAGAGAAGTAAGAACACTTGTTAAGTATTGGTAGAAATGTATGATGCTATGGAATCAAATTTGTAGTTCATTACAAAATTAAAATAAGGGGCTGGGACATAGCTCAGTTGGTAGAGTGCTTGCCTTGCATGCACAAGGCCCTGGGTTCAATCCCCAGCACTAGGAAAAAAAAGAACAAAATTAAAATAAATTGATAAATTTATCTAGCAACTCTAAATCTGGGTATTAATCCCCCAAAGCTGAAATTAAGATTTGAAAGACATATGTACACTCTTATGTTCATTAAAATGTTATTCTCATTAGCCAACTTGTGGAAAGAATCTAAGTGTCTATAAACAGATAAATAGGAAAAATGTGCTACATGCATAATGTGGAATATTATTGAACTTAAAAAAATAACTATGCAATATACAACAAAGCTGATGAAACCTATGCTCACATGGTAATAAGTGCAAGAAGGCAATAAAGACAAAGACTGTCTCATTCACATGTATGAAGGAGGAGAGCAGTCCCAGAGACAGAATGCAGAGTGATAGTCTCCAGAGTCTGTGAACAGGGGTAAGTGGGGAGTTCCTGTTTATTGGCTATGGAGTTTGATTCCTAACAGAACACACATTTTTCTCTACCTGAATTAAACTCTGTGTAACTGCTGGACAGAGACACTTGGTTCCTCTGTCCCTGACTCTTCCCTTTTGTACATCTAGTCTTTTTTACTTTTTTTCTTTCTTTTCCCTCAGAACACTTTGCAAAAACTTTCTCTTGCTCTTGTCTGATCATTTATTCCAAGCCTTACTCCATGCTATGTGAATTGCATGCTTTCAGCATTCCTCTATTTTATCTCAAATTATTCAATTTTAATACTACTTATTGACATTGGTATCTTCCACCACTTACCTGTGGGGAACTATAGAATATGCTAAATATTTTTATTTCCTTCTATTTTTCTTCCTTTTTTTTTCTCCTCTTCCTCTCCTTTTTCATAAAGCTTACTTAAGCTCAAGGCAAAATGTAGGTTTAAAATATTTCTCTAGTACTGAGAAATTAGTGGAAGGCTGATTATTCTTCCCATGCATGATGGAAAAACCAAAGAAGATTTTGAGGATGGTATAATGTATAAGGAAAGAAAAGATCATATATGAAAAAAACAGATCTAATAGAGGAATTCATGAGAGACTGGAAGCAGTTGTATCTAGTGTCAAAGACTTAGATGTAGAGACCATTATTGTAACTGAGAACTGAAATGGTAAATAATGATATATTTAAGAGAAAAATGAAACAAACATATAATGAGATCTAAAATTAATTGCTGTACAGATATAAAAATTGTCTTATAAATAATCATTCATACAAATGAAATCATGCAAATACTAAAGAAGTAAGCAATTATATCACAGAAATTTTTCCAAACTTTTTCCAAAAGTAATCTCTTTGAGATGTCTTTTTTTATATTGGCAATACTTTGGGGGACAAAGTAAAATAATAAACCCATCCTTCTAATGGCTTAAAGTTTTATGCAGTGTTTTATTTATCAAAATCTAGATGTTTGGGGAAATCACTTTTTCACATTCATTACCTACATTTTTGAAAATTATAGTGTTTGGGTAATTTTCCAAATATATATTAAAAAAAAAACAAACTCCATCATCTACAGTTTTACTATTACTAGAGGCTTAACTTAAAATTTATCAAAACTGCAGCTGATTAGAAATGGTTTGATGTCTCAAGGAGATTTTAAATTTCTGTGATATAATTGCTTACTTTGTCATTAATAGAAATTTGAAACTGGTCTACCCAGGTAGATATATAAGGTAATACTTTTTTCAAATATGTTTTTGAAATCTCATATTTCCTAATAATAATCAATATGCTTCTCCTCATATTCCATTAAATATCCACGTTTAGCTGGGCACAATGGCACATGCCTGTAATCCCATGACTCAGGAGGCTAAGGCAGGAGGATCTTGAGTTCAAAGCCAGCCTCAGCAACACTGAAGAGTTAAACAACTTACTGAGACCTTGTCTCCAAATCAAGAATAAAATTAGCTAGGGAATGTGGCTAAGTGGTCAAATGCCCCTAAGTTCAATTCCTGCTATCCCCCCCCAAAAAAAAATCCATGCTTTTTTATGGTAAAGTGGTTAGTTCTTATTCAGATACATTCAAGAAATAAATAATAAACAATCACAAGACAAAGAGACACAGTGCTGGAGTCATTCACACTTTGGAATGAAAGTCTTGCAATTTGACTCCTAGCACACCAAAATATAATAGAAATTGATAAGGAAAAGAGGCCAGTGAGAGTCCAATTCTAATTCTAGTCAGTTCCTCACTGCACTATGAATGGAATGGTACTCATTTCTAGCTAGTACACAATGGCAAAAAAAAAAAAAAACCCTAGGGAAAGAAGCCAGAACCCTTTCACCATTCATATCTGCAGTGATTGGCATGATGAATGTGGTGAGTGTTTCTAACATAAGTCAATTTGGACCACTGGTTTGTTGGTTCGTTAGGTTGCTTTTAGTTTCCCACATTCCTCTTCATTTTGGAAGTACTTGAAAACAAGTTACCTACTGATTTTATCTGGAACCAAAGCTAATCTTTTTAGTTACAGGAAATAAAAGCAGTAACCCTTACCACATCCTAGGATTAGCCACACCTAAAGTCTAATGTTCTCACTTCAAATTTGAGATCAACAAAATTGATATTAAGAAGCTCAGGTTATTTCTTTACTCAATATTTAGGCCAGAAATATTGATGAACTATAATGCAATAACTGGGTTTAATAAGAAACACACATATACATCCAAAAAAATCCTAAAATTTTCTCAATCTTCTTGACTGATAAATTTGCTGTATATTCAGGTATATGTTTATATTAATGTAATGCATATATAAATATGACAGGAAGTACATTCTCATATGAGTAAAATGCTATAAAATTGATTGGTTTTGTGTGGGAAAGAAAAAAATGTGCAATTGCAATACACAATTTGAAAGGAAATTAATTTGAATTGCTGTATGAAAATCACACACTTATCAGGCAAGCACTTCCATAAACTCTTTAATGTCTTCTTAGCTAAATAGCATGTTTGTGACTTTTCCACTGAAATTCAGAGATCTTAAAAAGAATATGAAATGCTGCTCCTTAATAAGCATAGATTTCACACTTGATTTTTCCACTTCAGCAACACATACATCAATGTAAAGAGACAACCGAACATTCTGAATGCCACTAATTGGAGTTGTGTTTTTCTCAAATTGTTTGTGCCGGCCCTCGTAGAATTCACTTGAGAAGTGTGTTGAGTTGACTTTGCTGACTGCTTTGGATTCTAGATTCTCTGAAGGCAGGGACTGAAGCTCTGTAATCCTCCCAGCATGTGAAAATATATAATGAACTGTGGAGATAGCAGGCAAAATGATTCCACTGACAGTAATTAGAGATGCTGCTCAGAGAAGACGGTCAAAGCCTGTGCCAGCATGTGAAGTGGAAGGTACTGAACTGCTGAAGTCCCTAGAGATGGGTAAAACACTGACAGGCTTATCAGAAAGAAAGAAAAAGAATGTTGGGGGTGCGGGGAGAGAGAGGGGGGAAGGAAGGGAGAGAATGAGGGAGGAAAGAGAGGAAAGGAGAAGAGAGGAGCTTGGAAAGAAGGAAAAAAAAAGCCCCACAAATCTACTGTATGGTATTTGAGAACAACTTTTTCCCTCTACTATGTATGTTAAATTTTATTTAACACTTCATAAAAATCAAAAGGAAATCAGTACTCTGTGATATAGAGTACCGATGTTAATTATAGGATGGCTAATCTTTACCTATCTCTTTTTTGGATGGAAAAGGTAGTCTTTAACCCAATCAAACATTTCCATAGGTTTACACAACATGTACAATGAATTTTTATAGAGGTTCAAACCAAGTGTTCAGATTATTTCTTTGGAATATAGAAGCACAATCCAATCTCCATTTCAGGTACTCCGACTACAGAGAATTAGCAATGAGAATTCTGAGTTTTGAAAGCACTTAGAACAAGAAGCGACCTACAAGCTGAATTTGAAGTTAGATACTGGTGTCATATTTGTCTCTCTGTGGACTACTCAAATATGAAAAGAAATGAACCCAGGGCTTCACACATCATAAGCAAGTGCTCTACTGCTGAGCTACACTCCTGGCCCCTGTTGTGTTACTGTTTTTAACAACTGAAAACTAAAATTTAGGGATCACTTCCAAATGCAAGAGGATAGAAATAAACAAATGAATCATCAGTGTAAAACATGTCAGCTAATTTGCGCTGGGAATAATAACCATTGCTCACTACATTCCCCTTAATTTGTATTTAAGCAACTTTTGAGTTATTTAGAAATAAGGAGGTAAATATAAAAATATATTTTTCCTTGTTGGTTAGATTTTTTACTGTAAATAGCAATTTTTGTGGCACATCTAATTTCATGATGCCCCCAACATAAAATTAAATAGTAAATTGTACAGTAAAGACCCTAGAGATTGCAAGACTGTGGATAACAGTAATCAGGTCATACACAATTCAATGCACTCAACACTTTGGACAGTTCTGGCTAAGTAAACCACTTGAATGGAGTAGTGATGTAGATAATATGCAGTGGAAGTTCCTAAACAGCCTCTTTCCGTTTCACTGGAGCTTTTGCATATGTTACCTTAAATTTGACTCCTCAGGATTGTCCTACAGTGATGATAAGAGCGAAGTCATCTGCAGTCTAAACAAAAACTTGAGAAGAATAATATTATAATGACATCTTTTGTAAGAAGTGAACCACTTTACACAATCCCTGGGGTAAAAATAAAAGAAAAAAATACCTATAATTAGGAAGCATTTAGTGTTTTAGTGATTTGCTGTGTTTTGTTAAGTGGCATGCAACTCCCTGAGGGAACTGTGTTCTGCAGTACTGTCAGGATTCTTCACTTCAGAAATAACTCCAGATATCACTTTGATGATGTGATACAGCAAAGAACTATTAAAATGTGAAAAGAAAGTCCACTAATAAGGTTATCACAATAAGCCACATCTGAAGAAGTGATTTCTAAGGAAGATAGAGTAAAATAGTCTCAGAGGTAGGGAAGGATTGAGAGCAAATATACTTTGTAGTGGAAAAACATAAAGATATAGACAAACTGAAAAATCTTAGTTGAGAATTTAAAAATTTCTTGTACAGTAAAAGATGCAATAAGTAGGAAAATAAGTAAGAATATAAAATATTTGATCAATATAGCCAACTTGATCTGCATGATGTTTACTGAAACCTATACTTAGCAATTACAGAATACAAGGCACTTTTAAGAGCACACAGCAGACCTTAAAACATGTTTCATCAATATGAAAATATTGCAACAATACAGAATATACTCTTTGACCACAAAGGAATCAAAATGTAAATTTAATAAAGCATGAATTTTATATACACACAATTTTTGTTCAATTAAGAATATACCAAATAATAACACAGGTTGACCTAAAAATTTGAAATATTAATTTATCCTGTAAATATGTTGCTCCACTGCCTAAAGATGTGCAACAAGACAAATCATTGCAAATTTTTTATAATTTTAAAACAGAAAGAAGAAAACAATTTAAGTAATTATTGTGGTCCTGGTAAAAATAAATTGTAGAGCAAATATACTTTGTAGTAAATTTGGTTTTTAAGTAAAATAGTAAATATATGAATTTATTTTACTTAAAAACCAAACCAAACAAGAAATCCTGGCAGATTTATTTGTTTCTGATGTGCTTTAGAATGAAACTACAACTAAGAAATTATATTAAAAATTGGTACCCAAATCTGAATTTTTTTCAAAATAATCTTAAAAACTGCATTCTATGTCCCAACATAGAACTGGAACATTGACAGGAAGATATTTAGGACTAGATGTTCATTGAAGAGAAACAAATCTCATACACCTATTTCTTTGATTTCTCCTTTGTTATCCAAATTCATATTCTCCCAAAAGAACTTTATTCTGGAAAGAATTTACCATCTTCAAGCCAGGTACATGGGTGTTATATAAAGTCATTGGAAACATAAAGACATTTATCTACTGATAATTCAGATTTTAAGTTGATTCTTAGAACTAGAATTAACTTCAGATTTAAGCCTTTATCACTTTTTTGAAATTGTGACTTTTTTCTGATAACAAGAAATTCAATTGGAAAAAAAGTGAAGAAAAATATTATACACGAAATATGGTAAATTATGTGCTGGAAAACAAAGTTCTAATTCAGAGCTGTCACCAATTAAAAGAATCTTGACCAAATTTGAAAAAATAATTTCTCAACCCTGATATTGGAGAGTAATTGCTAACATTGTAACCTTCATGCAAATTTAGCTATAATAACTGAATAAAGTATTATTTTTAACAAAAGCAAAACAATTCCCTAAGGTCTGGGCAACTATACAAACTGAGGCAAATTTTGGAAGGGAGTAAAATTGACAAGTAAGTGATTGACAGTATATGAGTTCTTCCTTCTCTGTTTTTTTTTTTTTTTCTTTGATTTTATCCTAAGGACATTATAGCTGAGGCAGAAACAGGGTATGAAGAGCTGATTCTCAGACAGGGAAACCCATTGTCTCTCCAGCAAAATTGAGCAGTCAAGCTCTGAGTAGCTGATCATGAGGCAACATAGAAATGTATCTATTCTTTCATATATTTACTATTTTATATTCATATATACATAAGATATTAAGAAGAACACAATGGTTATTTTTATACATGCTGAATATCTAAAATTAAAAAAAAACTATATGGGGTTAAGAAGAGGATAGGAATGACAGAACAATCAGAGATAAACATTATTCAATATGGAAAAAGAGACCATTACAAAGGACAAAAGACAGGGCCCCAGGGAACAGTGAGAAAACTACAAAACGCCTGACATATGGTAACTGGAGAGAAGGGAGAAGGAAAATATTTTAAGAAATGATAGCCTGAAATTCTGGAATTTAATGAAACTACAAAGTTCATATTCAAGCATCAATTGAGCATGAACCGAAAATACCGTAAGTTCACAGAGAGTCACTCAGAATCAAGAAAGACACAGGCTTTTCAATATTAAAGATAAATCGACAACGTCAGCGTGGCCAGAGAAACATCACAAAAGGAACTAAGAAGGACAATTAGAAGGACTGAGGTGTTCTCATTAGTAACCATGTAAAATCAAAATGAAACAAAGACAATCTCTGATTCAAGAAAAGTAAAGGTCCATGCTACAAGAATTGCTCTTGGAACATTTTCTGGGTTCTTTCATTTCTGAACACCTGAATTTCCCTTTCATATCAATATAAATAAAAATGATAGCAGAAGGAAACTCAGATCTTCAGGAATGAGGAACATAGAAAATATTTTATATCCCAGTAAATATTAAGAAACTTTTGTTTTTCCTTTTAATTTCTGTTTAAAATACTTTAGTGTTAAAAGTAAAAGTGATGATATGATTTGGGGGCCTATAATATATATATATATATATATATATATATATATATATATATATATATATATAATGCTATATTGTCAATAATAACAATAAAAATGTCATCAATTTTTAAGTTGGAAAATTATACATTCACAACATTTCTATATTTTACGTGATTTTATTTTCCTGAATGATAATCTGCTTAAACAAGGCACTTCGGGTTGTTAGATGACTATAAAACATTAGATTGTCTAGTAAATAACTTCAGAATTCAGGGCATATGGTAGTTTATCTTCATTAAACAACAATAGATAGAATTATGTATTCATAATGCTCATCTTGTTGTTGACATTTTTATTCTCCATACATTTGAAAAAAATGAAACAAGTTATTATGAACTTGCCTCCTAGATGACTAAGGATATAAAATTGTTTCAACTTTTTTCCTAGAATATTTTGAACTCTTGAAAATGTTGGTACATTTTGTTCATATTCCTGAAATTTAAAGTGTATTATCTTGGTAACTAATCTAGTTTTAATTATTCAGCTAATAAAATATTTATTAAGTAGTTCAGTTCTCCTGGTACCTTGTATTAATCCCAAAGATCATGACCTTCAAGAATATAGTTAATAAAATATGGATAATATTTCCTTTAAATGGAAAAAAACCCAGGCACTTGATTTTGTAAAGAATAAGAAGTTTTTTTTTTTTTTTTTTAGAAATCTGTAATGTGTTAGCTACCCCTGTGAATTCTGTTGGAGTGAAATTAAAGAATTTAGGATGCATTTGAAATCCAGAAGGAGAAGGTGGTAACTCAAGAAGCACTCTGGGCCATCAATATTTAGGTGGTGCATACCTGTAATTTCAGTAACTCAGGAGGCTGAGGCAGGAGATTCATAAACTGGAGGCCAGCCTCAGCAAATTAGTGAGGTCCTTTATTAAAATATTACAAAGGGCTGGAGATGTAGCTCAATATAAAAGTGCCCCTGGGTTCAATTCATAGAACTGATAATAATAATAATAGTAATAATAATAATAATAATAATAATAATAATAATAAATACTTTTAGCAAAATTTCAATAGCCATTTCACAGTAAAATGCAGATAAAACTAAACATATTCATGTTTTTATTGGAGAATAGCAGTTAACTCTTGGAATCTTGGTTTCCTTACTTAAGAGTTTAAAATGATGTCCATCTATTTGGAGAAAAAAGGAGAGACTTTACAAAGGAAAAAAAGTTATTTGCAAAGAATGTTCAAGTGGATTTTAAATATACTTTTAGGAAATCTATAAGATAAGATATATGAGGGACACACTGAGGAATAATGGGGTTGGCATAGTGGACCTAGCATTCTATCATGGCTATATATTTGCTGGGATTGTAAATTAAGCCACTCTGTATTTCTAGAAATCTTAGAGTGCAGTTAAAGGTGACTCTAGCAGGTGTCCATAAGGTGGGTTTGAGTATAGAGAGATTTCTACCGTCAGAGTCCACTGAAGTGATAGTCCCTCTAGTACAGATTTGAAGTGCCAATCCTTTACATGTACAGGTATGAAAAAGTTGCCAAGTTCATAAATAAAATAGATAGAAAATATTTTTTGTGGAATTTTATTAGAACATGTGAGGAGACCCAGAAGATAAAGTCATCTGAATTACCTTCTTCAAAATGAGTTTTATTATTAGTACTGGAATTTGCTGACATGGAGTTGACCCACATCTTGTAACAGTGTTATACAAATTGAAAGCTGTGAAAAGAATTCCTTCTTAAGGTTTCAAGTAAACATAGTTTGTTATTATTAGAGAAACAGGATATATTTTAAAATACTTTTTAAAGATTATTCCCTAGAAAATTTAACCTAAAAATATTCTGATTTTATTTTTTTAAATCATGGCTTGATCCATTTAAAAATGTCATATGTTGGATCTCAAAAAATTTACATTAAAGTAGAAAAGTTTTGAGACAGCCTGAATTGAAAAGAAAAAAATTAAAAAAAGAAACTTTTTTTTTTTTTTAATTGTTTTCCCCTAGACCATGGGTCAGCCAACATTTCCTATAAAGGAGCAGAATGTAAATATTTTTGTCTTTTCAGCATAAGACATAGAAAAAAATCAATATTATGCAAGTACATATATAACAAGACCCAAAGCAAATTATCACAAAATTTTATTGTGATAATTCAAAAGAAAATACTTAAGTATAGTAATTTGTAATGCAAGTCTACAAATAAAAGGAATAGCATTTCTTTCTTTGTTAATTGCAAATATATGTTCTCAATGCTCAAACCAATTGTAAATATTGGTCTGCAAAAACCATTTTTAGCTTGTGGACCATAAGAAAGCATGTGCAGACTGGATTTTGCCTATGAACCATAGTTTGGTGAACCCTGCTTAAGACTATATATATAGGGCTGGGGATGTAGCTCAAGTGGTAATGCGTTCACCTAGCATGTGCAGGGTGCTGGGTTCGATCCTCAGCACCACATAAAATAAAATAAAGATGTTGTGTCCACTGAAAACTGAAAAATAAATATTAAAAAATTATCTCTCTTCTCTCTCTCTCTTCACTCATATATATATGAGTGAATATATGTTTTTGTATAGTTAGAACTAGTATTTTAGAAAATTTCTCCTTTACAATGAAGAGTGCAAGAATGAAAAGGTTGGTAGGCATGGATCTCATATAAGAAGGACTTATTTGTATGGAGTAGAAAGGTTATAGTCTAAAGAAACAGCAGGGAACAATGAGCACCTTGAGTTATGACGTGGTAAGCAGTAGTTACTATAGAGGGTCTTTGAAAAATGCTGTCCTCAAGGGAGAGCCAAGGTTCCGTTATGGTAAAGAGGGAAAAGGAACCCTCAGAAGAGAAATTGAGAGTAGAGGGAAGTTGGTTGGTGTGGAGTGCTGGAGTTAGAGTGCACAGTGAAAAGGTATGGCAGGTGAGATGGTAAAGAGCCAAGGAGCATTGAGCATTGTTATTGGGACAATAACATGGAGTGGGATCTGGTGATAATCAGTACTGTAATCTGTTGGCAATAAGTATTGTAATCTGGCATGCAAACTGGAATAAGTGGCATGGGAGATTTACTTGAGATAGTTTGCCCTATGGTAAGAGGCATAGTTACTGCAATGATGGGATCCATCAAAGTTCTATGTTCTTTGGTAGTTGCTGCACTTTGAATGTGTCCCCATAAAAGCACGTGTTAACACTGAATCCACAATGCAACCGCATTGGGAAGTGGGGCCTAAAGGGAGGTGGTTAGGGAAGGAGGGCAAAGGAATCACTGGCCTTATATCTAGTCTAGTTTCCTTGTAGAAAAGGAGGTCAGCTCCTTTTCACACATGTCCTCTTATCCTTCTGCCTTCCAACAGCAAGAAGGCCCTTTTCAGCCCCTTGATCTTAGATTTCTCAACCTTTAGAACCATAAGGAGTAAATGATTCTCACTTAATAAATTACTCAGTCTGTGGTATCCTATGAGAGCAGCACAAAGTAAACTGTAGGCTAAATGCTATAACAAGACATCATATTGTTTGTGATGAGCATTCTATATAGCAGACTTCCTGGACTGGTCACATCCATCCAGTATCCCATTGTTCATTTGTTCTGCAGTTTTATTTTATCTCTCCAAGAATTATAATGCAAAGTTATTAGTGAAGTCTGAGTTCAGACTTTCCCATAAAGTCATCTTGCCTGCTGTGGAAACATCTGCTTTTCTGTTTCTACTAGTCTCCATCTTATCTGTTCTAGCTCTAAAGTACTATGCACATCAAGGGTAAGAAGCATACTCAACTCCCACCACAGGCTGATGTGAAAAGCACTTAATTTTAACTGAGAGTAGAGGGCATTTGGTTGGTTGTGGAGTGGTGGTGGTAAGAGTACACATTGGAAAGCTACAGCAGGTGAGTTGGTACACGACCAAGGAGTATTTACTGTTGCTATGGGTTATTCTTTACTATACTGTAACCTATAACATTAGGAAACACAAAAAATGGGAAAGGTGTTTAGTGGTTCGGTTTGAGATACTTCTGCCTTAGTGGTTCATATTACAATTTTGTTGAGATTCTGCTAATTCATTTCACTTTCTACTTCTCAATTAGAGCAGCGTGTAGAAAAAATGTTTTTTTTTTTAACATTAGCTGAAAATAAAGTGATAAATTCTAAAATCATGAGAAATTTTTTTTCAAGGCACCTTATTAATATTCTTATCTCCAAAATTGGACTAATATTTTTCTAGTAAGTTTTTAGATGGATTTTTTTTCTTCATAAATATCATTTAAACCATCAAATGGATCATTGTTAAGACAGTTAACATTTATTGCCAATGCTTTTTTTTTGCAGAGTATTTTGAAATTTATTGCTTCATAATTTTAATTTTCAAGTACAAGAACTTTTTTCTTTTATTATTATTAATTT
This sequence comes from Urocitellus parryii, assembly GCF_045843805.1. Classification (NCBI taxonomy): domain Eukaryota; kingdom Metazoa; phylum Chordata; class Mammalia; order Rodentia; family Sciuridae; genus Urocitellus; species Urocitellus parryii. The sequence goes on from NC_135531.1 coordinate 176,359,467, forward strand.
TATTTGTTGTACTTAGTTGTACATGACTGCAGAATGCATTTCAATTCATCATACATAAATGGACTGCAATATTTCTCTGGTTGTACAGGGTTTAGAGATGCACCATTTGTGCAATCATACATGGACCTAGAGTAATATCTTTACCCTAGCTCCATTCCCTCTCAAACACACATGTGTTTTGCTTTTCCACTCTCTAGCTTTCTGTCTTGATCCTTTTATGATTGTGCATTTGAGACCAGAGATGATACTGCTGGTAAGAATAATTTAGCATTGGGTCCTTGTTCCCCTGGTATTGAAGATTGAACACCCGATAAATGACAAGGCAACAGAAAAACGTTCTATATAAAGGACAGCAGAGAGAGAGAGAGAGAGAGAGAGAGAGAGAGAGAGAGAGAGAGAGAGAGACTACTCTGACTCCAAAGCTGTTGCCTGAGGAAGTGGGGGTGTCCTGTCCCTTTTAGCCTTGCTTTTCATGTCCCCTTCTCCTCTTATCTTGCCTACATGGCAAAAAGGTGGGAAAGGAGCCTTCCAGTGGTGCCTCAGAGAAAGGCAGGAGAGGAGTACCCAGGAGGTATTCCATCAACAACTCCTTATTGGGAAAAACAATTCCCTGGAGGCAGGTAACCTTGGCAACAGGTTGGAGGAAAGGGAAGTGCTCTGGAGTTATTAGTACTTTATTTTCTTTTGAATCAGCCCCCATATTCCTGACCCAGTCATTCATTATCTATACTCACTGTTCTTTTGCCCTGGCCTCAATTTCACCATGGAACCTTCTAGAACGGCCTTGCTTGTACTATATCTTCCACTTAGAATAATGTTTACTTGCACTCAGCTCAAAATACGTACTGGAATTTTTGGATCCAGTTATGATGTCATGTCTCATCTGGAGACTTTGCTGACACCACCCCCAACCCCAAATTCTGACTATCTCATACCATTTATTTAAATTTCAGTAACACTGAGCTTCAATAGATTATAGAAATATAATTTATTTTTTAAATAAATTTTAAAATAAATCCATAAACTCTTTCTTTATCTTTTTTATTATATATGTGGATTGTTCAACCACAGGAGCTATGATATTCCTTGTTTTCTTTGAGACATTGTGAACATTAAGTATTCAGTACAATTGTACATGAAGGAATGAACCTCATGAATGAATGAACCATCATGTCTCCAGACACCTCCCTCCCCCATACCATGCAATCTTCTCTCTTCTTTCATCCTTAAAATTTCTTCATTGGTAAATTAAAAATACTTACCCCAAATAGTCATATGTATGTATTTCTTTGAAACAATGTGAAATTTACCATATCACTTTGCATTACCAATTCACAGAAGTGGTATTTCACCAGGGGTTTATACTTAACTCTTCTGTCCAATGTCACTTTTTCTGTCTTGTGTGTCCATGTCATATCCAAGGAAGAAGCAAATCAAACAACTGCATACAAAAATTAATGCATATTAAGGTTTTATTTTATTATTTATTTATTTATTTATTTATTATTTTTTTATTGGTTGTTCCCAACATTACAAAGCTCTTGACATATCATATTTCATACATTAGATTCAAGTGGGTTATGAACTCCCAATTTTTACCCCAAATGCATATTAAGGTTTTAAGATTGACAAGACTGAATATAATATGGTGGATTGAAACATATGTCTGAATAGAACACTTTTACCTAGAATTTCGTCCAGAAGATTCTGATCTGTCTACTTTTTGGAGCACATGCCCCCATCCCTCACCCACCACATTGAACAATGTCACAGTGAAAGTACTGCCAGAAAAATTCTCATTTCTTGTTGTATTATATGAGTGCCAATGAAGACTAAAGGCAGACATACCAGTAAATAATTTATTGTAAATAATCAACCATAAATTACTAAGGATCAGAAATTACTATTTTTCACACCATCTTATATGCTTGTATCTGCCAAATGATTTTAGAGTATATTTTGTTGCAAATATTCATACATCATAAGTATTTCTATTGTAACAGAGTAACTGAAGAACATTGGAGAGTTTACTGTACAGAATCTTACAGGGGAATGTATCCCAACTGCTTTTATTCTGGACTCCAAGTTATACTTAAATTTAAGTGATTCTCATCCTCACTTCCTTATTGGTTCATTCAATTTTAAGTTCATAAGAACATTAATCAGAATAAATAATAAATAATTTAATTCTGGACATAGAGCTTTTATTACCAAGTTCACTTTCTATGGATATTTTACTTGTATTTAGTATTTTTGAAGGATATAATAAAACAAAAAAAAATGAGTGTTTCTGTTTTGCAATAAGAAAATGTATTTCTTCATTTGGGGCCAAGGATGTCTTGAAATTGCATGAAGAAGTAGCATAAAGAGTCTAGAGTTGTGGGGAAAATGTGCATGGGAGATAGCCAAGCCTGGTTCCACCTTCTGCATTTTTCAATTTTCTTTCTTATCAGCATGCCCATAAACTGGAAAGTATTAGGCACAAAACCATTGATAAGCATATGAAAATTTCTTCCAGTCTCTCTCAACTCTCCTTCATGGAAACTCTCAAGTACTGCAATTTGAAATAAAATGAGTCACAATACAAATGTGAAAACAAATTATTTTAATCTTGGAGGCTAAAATGCATATGCAGCATATTTTTCACTATTTTTTTTGATGCATAAGAGGGAGGACAACTAGCTGGAAAGACTCTCAATATAAATGATAGTGAAGGACTTTCTTTCCCATGAATGTATAAAGGTTAAATGGTTGCATGCCACCTGTTAATTAAGATTCCGAGAGTAGGCAACAGAAATTGACTCATTAAAACAGAAAATGAACTCATTAAAACATATCTGAAAGCTTTCAGAACCAACGAGAAGGTTGGAATTCTATGAAGAGAAAATGAATAGGAGCTATGAAGATCCAGGCATTTTTGAACATGGGAATGTGTTCCAGAGAATTTGATTAAGATACTGCAGCAAAATCTGTTAGGATGCTACAACTGGTACTTAGACTTATGAACATTCATCTCTACCCTTGGAAAAGTGAGGCTCTCTGTGTATTCCTATGAACTATTTTTAAACTGCAACTTTATTCCCTCAAGATTCAGAGTCATGTGGAGGAATATGACCATAGGATGTTTCATCAAGCATGTATTTATATTGGTGGCAAGTCTTCCCATCCATATTTGATTGTACATCAATACTCAGGTAATTACAAGGATCCTCTAAAATTGAAACACATTTCAGTGACTGAATCCCCAACAAAGAGAAAATGTACTCTATGCAGCTGATACAGAGAAACAGCATACCATCTTCAAATTCTTATGCTTCCTTCCAGGAAAACTGGGAAAGGAATATTTGATTCTAAGTTTTAATTACATATTTTATGATCAATTACTATTAGATCAAGTGATTAAAAAATCTGTGTACAGATATCCTGATTTTATTTTTTAAAAAATGTATAGACCACTATGAAATACTAAATTCATTCCTTTTACAAATAAGAAAAGTAAGTATCCATAGATGGGAAGTGACTTTCCTGCCCCAGTACTACAAAAAGCCATTGACATTGCCAGGATCATATCACATCTCTCTCATACAAATCTCATCCTCAACAGGGCCACAAATAAATGTATCTTTTAGATAACAAAGTTGTCATTCTGAATAGATAGCCCTGTCTTGTATATTCCTTTTCTATATTTTTCTTCAATACTCCAAAATCTTACTTTAATTTTATTGGTTTTCATTTCAAGTTCTATTGCCATCACTCATGTAAAGTAGTACTATTTCTCCTGAATTAATTTATTGGTTCTATTTTTTTCCACCATATCTACAATGATTTGCATATGCTTTCATTGGAAAGTTATATTATATCATAAGTTTTTTTTTTTTTTTTTTGGATCCAAGGCTTAACACAATGCCTCATGTGTAGAAGGTGACTGATACCTATTTGGATTCCAATGAAGGGATAAAAGAAGGGAAATAGGAAAGACAAGGAAGTGGTGAAGAAGGGAAATAAGCAAGACAAGGAAGTGGTGAAGGAAAAGTGAAAGAAGAAAGTGAGGAAGGGGAATAATCAGATTCACAAAGAGAAGACAGTACCATCCTCAGGCAATGACACATACAACAGTGCCCAAGGAACTTTTTATACTAATAATAATGTTGATGACTTTATGTCCTATGGATTCCAGCTTATGTATTTGGACCCATAAATATATGCATTAATGTTTTTAGTTATCAGGATGATCTATTAATCACAATGTTGTCTCTAAATGAGCGTTATAGTCTGATGTAACCAAAAGACAATCTGTTATTACATTCATTGATTATAATTGATACTTTCACTGACTTTATTCTGGTATCCGTTTGTCTCTTAAGATATATATATATATATATATATATATATATATATATATATATATATATATCTTATGTATAAAAGATTAGGCTTTGGAACTGGAAAGTGACTTATGTAATTAAGAATTTAAGACAAAGGGATATTTTTCACTTGCTGAAAATTGCATTATGTTCTGTAAAGGTTTTAAGAAATAAGAACTTTGAAAGGGCTTCCTGATATGAATAATTGCAAATGTCAAAGTATGAAAGTTCCCTGATAGTAATTCTATTTCTAGAATGCCAGATACTGATTCAAAGGTGACATGAATGATTTGAATGAGTTATTTTATATCAGAGAGATGGTCCTGTAGCAGTATGAAAGCAGTCTTTATAACCGAGAGAGATTTATTTAAGGCCAAAATGTCAGACGTAATCAAATTATTTAACTTGTACTCATAACTTTATTTTGCACTATATTAATGGACATACAAAATTTATTATATCCCAGCAAGTTAAAGAAACAGAATGTTATGAAGAGTAAATTTGAATGCTACATATTGGGTTTTAGTGAAAAACTGATAAAAATCTTTATGATAATATTTTGTAAGTATTAATATAAATTACATATTATATGTTTTAACTTCGTTTTAAATTTGTTTTAGCATACATGCGGTAAAGTAGACAGTGCTGGTCTTTATGAGCATTGACATGGTACCTGGAGAAGAAACAGAATATTGTTCACACCCAGAAAACCTTTATTCTGCCTTCAACTAGACACTATTTCATTCAAATGGTGATCACTATCCTGATTTTAAAATGATTATTAGCTCTCATAAGTAGTATACTAGGAGCATTTTATGTGTGTATACACACACACACACACACACACAGGCACAGATTCAGCAATCTGTCTACCCATTCACATACATTTCTCTTAGGCATGTTCCTTGGGATAGCATGGCTGGGTCATTCAGTTGCACATATGTTCTGCTTTGGTAAAAAATTATTAATAAGATTTACAAAGTATTCTACCAATTGTTTCAAGTGCATGAGTATTTTTGTTATTTCTCATCATTAGCTACACATTATGGAGTCTCTCTTTCATTTTAACATTCCAATACCCAAGTATTTGCCTTTTGTTTTTTTACTTTCTTTCATGTTATCAAGAACCTAAATTATATAAATCAAAGTAAGGACTTTTTATTCATAGGATTTTACATAAAATTTTAAAGAAATAATAATCCTTCAACTGTTTCTTAGGATGAAATTTTATGTAAATTGTATAAATTGCTTAGAGAGGAATTTTTTTTTTCACTATTTGATGGGATCATCTCCTTTAAGGGTAAATGCTGTTAATATTTCAAGGATTTTTATTTATTAAAAAATTAAATATCTTATAACATCCTATACATATAATAGAATTGAGGGAACCTTATCCTCATGTCAAGGAATTCTTATTCTTTGTTATAAAATTATATGTATATATGTATATATGTGTGTGTGTGTTCATACGTGTATGTGTGTGTATATATATATATATATAATATATATATATATATTATATATATATATAAAATGTTTAATGTTATCTGTATGATGAAAACTCTTCATTTATTGAAAAATAATAGTGCCTGCTCCCAATAATGTCTGTAAGTCAATACAGAATCTTCATATTTCTAATAATTTATTTCCACATTATTACATCAATCTCACTTTAATAACAAATGCTTAGTTTATCATAGTATAATACATTCTTAAAGAAATTTTTAAGGTAGCATCATTAAAAATTAAAATCTGTTCCTTGTAAAACAAAAGATCAAAGGGTCCACACACATTTTTGGAGCCAGATTTGGGCCACTAAGGTTTGCACAAAAGGAAAGAACTGCAAATGATTTGAAGAATGTGCCATCAAGGCTAAAAGGAGCTGCAGTGATTGACTCTGGAGGGCAGAGAATAAAATGATGCAAGTGAGTGAAACTAAAGCATGTGCTTCAGAACTCACCTTTTAAATGTAAGCACTTTAGACATAACATTAGGAATAATGACAGCATTTTAACAATCATTCTTCCCATTAAGCAAAATGTCTAAGAATTACCTTTCTGCCATCAGTCTCTCATTTTCACCATCCATTCTTTAATTGCCACCAATTATTTTACTAAATATTCCCCTAAAATTGATCATACCATGCACCTGCTCATAAACAATTTAAAGTTGTCAAATATTTGAGTTAGCATTCGAGCTTCTCTACGGTTTGGCACTAGTTAACCTTCAGATCAAGCATGCGTGTATAGATCCTCTACAACTTTTCTCCAAATATTTCTATATAGTCATGCTTTAGTTTAACCCATTCTGGTATTTAGAATAGAGTTTCTTCTTTTCTAACTTTCTAAGCCTATAGAATCAATCCTGTCCTTTATGCAATGCATATTTAATATCTTTAAAAGTCTTGAATCAAATCACTCATCTTGACCATCTGCCATTCATGACTCAACCTGGTAATTCTTGGATTTTGCTTCATTGAATTTAGAGGTTTACCTACCAGTCACATAAAAATTATAGTCTTGAAGATCAGGAAGAAACATTATAAAATATACATATATATGTACAATCCCAGGGATATTTAGTAAGGTACTTTCAAACAACAAATTACAAATTGGCTTTTAAAGGCTTGGAGAATTAAGTTAAATATTTAATATATGGAACATGATTATGCCAAGAAATTATTTAATTATGAATCAGAGTTCTCACTTGGGGAGTGGTTTCAAGCCCCTCTTCCCTGCCAAGGAACATATGGAAATGTCCGGGGACATCTTTGGTTATCCTGTCTGAGCAGAGGGAGTGCAACTGGCATCTTGTGTGGAAGCTGGATGTGCAGCTAAACATCCTAGCATGCATGAAGCAGTCTTCCACAACAGAGAATTCTCTCATACTAAATGTTGTAGTTCTTAGTTTGAAAACTCTTCTCTGTTAGGAAAACACCCTTCTTATCATCAGTTTTTTTTTTAAATAATAACTATCATTCATGTAGCCCAAAGGCCAGATTAACTTCTATATTACTCATATATGAACTTCTGCAATTTATATACAAATATAATGTGGTCAGTAATCACCAGGAAATGCAAATCAAAATTAGAATGAGATATGACCTCATAATTTTTAAGGATGGCTGTTATCCAAACAAACAACCAAACTCAAGCATTGGCTAGCAGTAAGGGAAATGGGTACACTTATAAATTGCTGGTGAGAATGAAGCTAGAGTAGTTTCTATAGAAACGTGTGTGAAATTTCTTCAAAAAATTAAAACCAAAACAACCTTGTGATCTACTAATTCTGCTTCTTGGTATTTGCTCAAAATAATTCAGGTAAGTATTTCAAAAGATATTAGCAATCCCATGTTTGTTGTACCACTATTTACCACAGCCAAAATATGGAAACAATCTAAATACCCATCAGTGGATAAATAGAGGAAAAGTGCTGTATACAACAATAGAATACTTTCGCTCTACCCTTATCAGCCATAGCTGTCATGTGGAATAACTTTTGATTACAGTTTCCCCACCTGTAATGCAAATCACAGAAAAAGGTAATTCAAATACTACGCCCAATGCACTGTAAGTTTACCGATTCTATGATGGCATTTACGGATATTTTTTAATGATTTGTTTTCTAATTTTGAATTATCATGAAAATCCACTCAAGTCAGTAAAGGTGAAGTAGCTTTTGAGTAGTATTTCTGATAACATAGATTGAATAGCCAATGCTGTTTGTTGTTGTTGTTGTTGTTCTTTTTAGCTGGCTGAAAGTTTGTGAGACTGTGGCTGTGACAAGCCATTTCCACTGGTTGCATTAGTCACAGTAGACTCATTAACACTGTGCTTACTCAAGGCCTTTACATTTTCATGACTTTAATATCAATTGATCATTTCTTGTTTGTCCACCACATGTCACTTGTGTATGGAATGGAATATGCCCAGTGTCTCTGCTTTGGTTTGGAGTTGAAGAGTCCCCCAAAGCTCATGTGTAAGATTATGCAAGAAGGTTTACAGGAAAAATGATTGGGTTATGAGAGTCTGAACCCAATCCATGAATTAATCCCCTGATGGTATCAATTGAGTGGTCATGAAAGATGGGTAGGGTATGGCTGAAGGAAGTGGGTTCCTGGGAGCTTTGAGTTATATAATTTTGTATCTGGAGAGTGTAATCTCTCTCTCTCTGCTCTATGATCATCATGTGAGCTGCTTCCCTCTGCCACATTCTTCTGCCGTGATGTCCTGCCTTACCTGAAGCCCCAAGTAAAGGGGCTGTCTGTCGATGTACTGAGACCTCTAAAACTATGAGCCCCAAATAAACTTTTCCATTTTTACAATTGTTCTGGTTGGGTCTTTTAGTCACAGCAGTGAAAAAGCTGACTAGAACAGCTTCCTCATGCAGTAACCCAGGCTGCTGGTGTTCTCAGCATGTGGAGCAGCTGCTGGTGTTGCAGGAGGAGGAAGACAAGGTGGTAAATTGAAAATTGGCTCTTAAAGCCTCCTTTCCATCAGTGACACACATTGTGTCCGATCTCTTGATGATGAGCAATATCAACTGGCATATTGATCAGAATAATTTCTTGGAACATGTATTACATATTTTCTGACAGAATAATTCAGCACATCGTATTTCAATTATCCTCCTGTTTCCTTTGGTGACTTTACAATTTTCAGTTATTTTGTGGGTAGATTAAGAATATTGATTTTGAGAAACTGGATAGTTGGCATGCTTTATAAATTTAAGACTTAATTGATCAAATACCTATCTTTCTATCTGTTATGCTTTTTAGGTGGCTCATTGAAGGAATGAATTAATGATATCAAAATATTTTGACAGTTTAATCAGTACCATTGGGATGCATGGCATTACTGTTTGTCATGTTTTCAGGGTGATTTAAGTCTAGTTGAAGCCCCATTTAATTTCATCAGAATGGAAAATAGGATCCAGTTTAATTTCATCAGAATGCATGAGAAGTATCTGGGAATATATGCAGTTCTCAAATTGTCAAGGTAGTGGTTAGAGTTTTTCATTAGGTGAAATAATACAATTCAGTGAAAAATCTTGTAATTGAAATGCGGTTAAAAATTATGAAGGTAGATTTTTTTTATGAAAACAGCTACTATTTTTTGTTGCTGTTCTTGTCTACTGGGGAAAAAAAGATTTTGTGGACGGTCTCTAGTAGTATAGCTTTTAGTGGGATGGCATTAAAATTCTGATTCCATATTGCTTGTTCTTTTACATTGGAGCAGATGTCAGTTTCATATGGATTCTGGATGTAATCCAATCTGTTCTTCAAATATAAATGTAATTACTGGTCAATAGTTGGGGATAATTTATACATCTGCTGAAGTCGTGGAGGTTTTATTAATTATTTTTGACTTAGAGTTCTTTCCCTCTGAAAAACTGAGGATTTTGAATCATATTGCTTTGGGTGAAGTCACCTTCTTCCTAATAAAGTCTTGGGTTGAATAGTTGGGGGTTATGTGTAGTCATTACTCACAAGTGCTGTTAGAGGGTTCGGATTTAGGGGGAAAAAAAGAGAGGTGGTTATTCCAAAGAAAGAGTTTACACTTGTTTTTCTTTTTTTTTTTTTTTTTTTTAAGGACTGAAGAAGTTAGTATGCAAAAGACATATAGTTTAAGCTATAATCAGCTAGAATAAGATTAATGTATTTTTCCAGTTATCAGCATTTAATTAATTAAATGCATTAAAGTCCTTAAAGTCATTAATTCAAACTTTCATCCAGTATTATGATACCTCATATTATTCTCAAACTTTTGCCTACATGGGATCTCTATTCTTTAATAAGAAGCTTATTTCCTGTTTTGTATTGTTACCTGAAAACTTTCTAACTGAAATGAAAACAATAAATATAATTGATTTAATCCTCCTCCCCCTTCCACTGTGGCTGTTCGACTCCTAACACTAATGTGTAATTAACTGGAAAAATGTGGACTACTGGCCAGTTGTTGGGGATCATTTACAGATGGGCTGAAGCCACGGAGTATTTTATTTTGATTCAGAATGTAGAGCTTACCAAAAGCTCAGGATTTTGAACCATGTTAATGTCTGAGACCAGCCTTGATTTTAGGAATAGCCACATATGTTTTATATTTTATATTCATTATCTCATTTACACTTCATAAAAGATCTATACAATATGTGTGAGACTTAACTACATTTTACAAATGAGGGGACTGCAGTTTACCAAGGTCAAGAAAATTATCAAGGTCACTAGATTTTAAATGTAGACTAGCTGAGGGTAAAGTCCATGCTTTTATGCACCATGCTGTACCCTTCTGTTTTCGAGATATTTTATCCGTAGACTGATATTCTTACTTATAATTATAATAATAATTATTAACTAAATATACCCAATATTAAATGCTTGCCACATACCCAATATCAAAACAGAATATCAATGAGATTTTCTGTAAATACCAATTTGCTCTGTTACTATGCACAACCAGATTTGAAATCTAGGATCTAATAATTATTTAGACAGTTGTTTTAGAAGTGCTTGTATTTTCTCTAATTGCCATTTTGTGTATGATTCTATACCATGCTAGTTACATCCTTTTCCTTATTGGTGGAACATTTGATGCTAAAAGAAGTATGGCTTGCCCTGGACAATTTTTGACTCCCCTAATATACAAAAGAAACTTGGTTCTATGGAAGCTTATAACACAACATGGATCAGCATATTTATTTTTAAATACAATATAAAGTGAATTACACATAATTTTATCCTGAATTATCAATAGCAAAGTTAGGTCACTTTGCGTGAACACTATCATTCCTGTTTGGGGGCTGTTGTATTGAATTACTGAAGGAGACTCTATACTGTGTTCAAATTAAAACTCTACCACTCTCAGGCACAAGTTCCTTATCATTGATATGCTATTTAAGAAAATGTTGGCAAAGAATATTGGTACACGGGTAAGTGCATTTCATGTGTAAGTTAAAAGGACTTTTATTATTTCTTATTATCAGTGAATCTGCAAGTCCAGCTGGATAGCTACTGAAATATTTTCTAAAGATATTTTTATTGACCCCCCAAATGCATTTTTCTAACAGTAAATACTCAAAATTGAAGCTTTTCCAACAGACAATTGACTGTTACTAAAATGACATCTATTTCAGTTATTATTCTCTTGAGTATGCAAAATGTTACCTCACAGCCAAACCAATTTTGTGGTATGGGAGAAACATCATTAAGTAGATGAAATATTGTTGCTGAAAATAAGGATTTAAAAACATCAATATCAACTTCCATGTGATTTCAAAATGACAACTTGATATTGATATGATAGGAAAAGAAGTAGCCATTAAAATTGATTACAATACAAATATATGCATTAAATTTTTTAAAAAAGGTTATAAGTAGGCAAATGACAAAACATTAATTTAGTGATCATTATATGATATGAAAGTTTAATAAAGACATCCTAACATGTTGGGGTTTTTTGTTTGTTCATATGTTTTCTGATCCAGATTTATATTTTTGAAAATAATATCTACTACCAACCTGATATAAAGAGCAGTTCATTGCGACTTACATCCTCTGGAAAAGAAGGAATTATTTTTAATGGGATTGCTGACTGGTTATATGAAGGTGAGTTGAACAGATTTGGTTTTGAAAGAATACAAACGACATATGTTGATAGAAAATCTAAAAGAAAAAAATCTATTCATACCAGAACAATACATTTAGCACTATATCTTCTCATTTCCTCTCAAAATTGCCTCCATGCTTTCATCTTTTCATGTTTACATTTTGCCTGGTTGTAATTTAAATCTACTTATATGAGTCCATTTTGTTTATATGTTTGAAAGTGTATATATAAAATGCACATACAGACACACTTGGTCTCAGCTACACAAATTTTGTTGTTGATGATACTTAACCAATGAGAATGGATGGCTACCTCACAGCATTTTGGAATTAGATGCTTAATATTTCAGATTCTCTGGAAAAGGAGAAACAAAAGCCTTTACCTGTCCAAAAAAGAAAAAGTGCATGAAAGCCACTTGATTTTAGTCATTCCCATCAGGGACATTCTGTCATATTTTAAAAGCCATTGCATAGGGAGAAAAATAAAGCCTACGTGAAGAGTTATTTTTCAATAACTGTTGAATCAAGTTTTGGTAATAGCTAAAAATAAAGGCTGAGGATGTAGTTCACTGGCAGGCAGACAGCTAGCCTAGTATGTGTGTGGTCCCAAGTTCAATCCTAGCATGGCAAAATAAAATAATAATAATAGTATAAAAATTAGTGAGATGCTGAAAACCTCCCTCTATTTTTTTTAACATTTAGTTTTTAGAAGTAGCTGGACGCAATACTTTTATTTTGTTTATTTATTTTTATGTGATGCTGAGATCGAACCCAGGGCCTCCCACCTGCAAGACAAGTGCTCTACCGCTGAGCCACAATCCCAGCCCTCGCTCTAGTTTTGATCATGTATCAGTTATCAACTGACTAGCTGAGTTCTAGGTATATATTGCCTGAGAAAGACTGAAAGCCTGAGTTTAAACCCTGATTTTCAGATTCTGCAACTGATCTTGGCAAAACATGTCAACACTTAAAGTAAATCTGTTTGATTATAAATGATAAAACCAGGAATCCTACAGAAAAGTGATTTTATTTCTTGAACAATATTTGCAAATGCAATTTCTCTGCCTCAAATTCAATAATTTAAATTCCGTAATAAAAGTGAATCATTCAGAGCACTCATTCATTTTTTTCAGTCTCTCACTCAGTGGGTATTATCAACTGTCTTCCATATTCTAGTCTTGGTATTAAGATAGCACAGAAAGTTAAAATATGTATATGTATATATATATATATATATATATACATATACAATTTTATGTATATATATATATATATATACATATACATATAAAATATATATATATATACACATACATACACACACACACAGCCTTGAGACCTTATATTCAAGTGAAAGATTTTTGCTAGGCAGAAAGATGTTATTAAAAGTGTTGTAGTCCTTGAAATTTACAAGTTGTAGTCCTTGAGATTTATATATATGTGTGTATGTGTACAAGTCTATTTATATCTATAATAGATTTCTGTATACATGCCAGCATGAAATAATGAAAGATTTTTAGAGGCCATACTTTATTTTGAGGAGTAGTGAGAGCTACACTGAATATTAGCAATTATTATGCCATGAAGGAGCAAAACAACAGTAGCAATAAAGGAATACACAAGCAGATGAGAAGGGTTCTTTGGTTGAGAGTTTCAGAAGCTGACTCTGAATTTCCAATTTCAAAAAGATAAGTTTTAGAGAGGCCTGGAATGGTCCACTAAATTTAAAAAGCAAAACAAAATAGGTGGAGAACATGCTTGGGTAGGTTTGGGGATTTGACTAGCTGGAGCTACGAGATGCCCTTACCTAAAGTAGCACAGAGGCTAAGATAAGACTTTCAACTTTATGTCATTGATACTGTGTGAGAGACCAAAAAGTGAAAAAAAAATGGATGAATTCAATGTGGTGAGTGCTTGACTTATGGTCAATGACTTGAGCCATTGAAATCTCAGGGATTTTCAAATATTTTCATTTCATTTCTCAGCCTAAAAAATTAAGAAGAATTACATATGAGAAGAAGATATTAGGAAGGAAAATCCATGCAGAGGTAATAGCTTGCAAAAACACAGAAGGGTTAAGCAGCACCATGTGTGCTAGGGAACTGAATCTACATTCTATTATCAAGGTATAAAATTTGGGACAGAGGAAGACAGTAAGAACTAGAAAACAGGGACCTCCCACAATGATCTGGGGTTTCAATTATGTTTCTACTAATAAATGTGGAAATTAGTAGAGCTTTTCAAGTACAAGAGTGATGAGATTGAGTCATCCGTGTACATAGCGGATACTGGTTATGGTGTGAAGCTGGGATCTAATAGTGGAAAGGACCAGTGAGCAGCTATCAGGCTTTTTCTATGCTCTATCAGGAGATAATGAGCATTGGAACTGGGGTTAAAGCAGTTAGAAGGAGGGAGGATTCTAAAATTGATGAGGCAGTAAAATAGTTAGGTCTTAGTGGCTGAGCAGATGGGGCGCATGAGAACACGTCAAGAATGACTCTATGACTTCTGGTTTGGGTCACTAGTAAATGGTGGTGGCAGACACAGTGAGCGAGCACTAACAAGGAGTGAATTTCAGGGAGGAGAGGAGTTAATAGAAATGTGTTCATTTCAGTATAGTGGCAATGCTATGTTGGGCAATGCCATGTGATCCTTAGCATCAATGAGCTTTGAAATCAATGAGATGTATATGCAGTGTAGACTGGGCCTATTTTGCTGATTTGGACCCTGATTAAGATGACTTAAGCCACTGTCCAATTGGGGAAGCTTTATATAGGTTATGGGCATTCCACTTTCAAGGAAAATTTAAGGGACAGTATTGGAGACCATTAGCTAACAAAGAATTTTGAGATAATAAAAATGTATATCTACACTGAGCATGAACAGTGTCTCGAGGTATGGGAGGGGGCAGAACAAACAGGTAACAAAATCCTTTGTGATGACACTGTAGGTCTCAAAGGTTCCAAAAGGGAAGTGAAATATATATATATATATATATATATATATATAGTTTCTGTCACTCAAATTAAACTTGACACTTTGGCCACTATGTTCCAAATCTACTAGGAAATCTCCCATGTGTATCTGATTTAATCCTTACAGCACTGCTTATTGAAGAAACCAAGGCTCAGGGGGCACAAGTGACTTGGATAAGGTCTCAGAGCTGATGAGTGGCAGAGTTGATCTTTGAATGTCTTCTGTTTCCAAAGCCATTGTTTAGGCAGCAGGCTACCATATTTGTTGGTGTTTGCTTCCCCTGGGTCCTATGACATGGCCACATCTGGGGCCCTAAACCTTAAATTTTCACTAATCTTTTCCTTATTCAAGGGCTTTACATGCTACTGTCAGTGGAATTATTCAATGTTCTACTTCATTGCCAGAAAGAATCTTTTCAAGGCAATCATTGATAAAATTTGGCAGAGGGGCTTAATTTGGATGTCACTGATTCTCCCTTAACATTTTGCCTGTCATCCCCAACCTGTGCCGCCAGAGTCCCATTCACATGTTAATCTTCCATATCACTTGCTTGTCTGACATGCCAACAGCTCCGGTTCCAGAACTTTCCTTCCTGCACTGAGGGACACAGCAACATGCCCTGGGGAATACATGTGATGGTCAGTGTTGTGTGTATAGTTCTATTGTGGAGATCATTTTATTTTCAGAACTCAATTATAATCTAATCTATGTGGGAGGTTCAGGAAGTAATATGTAACATGTTTTCAAAGATTGCAATTAACCTTCTAGAAATGTTATGGTAGAAAAAGATAAGAGGAATCACACGAAAGATAATAAAATGTTTTTTTATGGCAAACTTTAAGGATAGGGCTTAATCTTTTTGGAATAGGCCACATTGTAATTGCGGGTGTTGCTCTCAACCACAGTCACTACCATAGAGTCTTTAAAAAGTGTAATTTTAAAGCTTCTTTGTCTCATTCTTATCATTATTCAGTTCCTAAAAAAATAAAGACATATAGAATATGACATGTTTTAAAGGGATCGTGAAATTCAGAGAAATAATAAAACTCTTAGAATGGAAGAGAATTTTAAATATTGTTTACACAAAGCACACCCATGTGCATCATGTACTTGGTATTATAACTAAATGAGGTAACAACATATCAAAGTTGATTTTTTAAAAAAATCTTTTAAGTTTTGTTAAAGAAGTATATAATTGCCAAGTTCACAGCTTTGAAAATTTCCAGAAAGCATTTCCCCTATTAAGTAGGAAAAAAAAATGACTTGCTTTAAATTATTTAAGTCTATAGAGTAATGAGACTAATGTGCTTAAATGATTTATGAATATACTTTAGATTGTCATATTTTAAAGAAATGATTCTCTGAACTTCAAGGAACAACAGGAGAGCAAAGATATCTGTCAAAGATTATCTGAGTATAAATAAAATAGAGGTCCATTGAAAACTAAAAATATTTTAAAGGGGGGGGGGCTGGGGTGGTGGCTCAGTGGCATAACCTTTGCCTAGCATGTGTGAGGCACTGAGTTCGATTCTCAGCACAGCATATAAATAAAATAGAGGTCCATTGAAAACTAAAAAAAAAAAAAAATATATTTTAAACAAGATTATCTGAGAACAATACAATGAAGAGTAAGAATTTTGGCTGTTTACAAGTTAGTGAAATGATAAACAGTAAAAAACTATTATATAAGAAACCATTCACAATGTGAAAAAAGAGAAGTATAAAAATAACCTATGTAAGCATACTAAATAGAATTATAAATAAAATCAAGTTTTATATGCCAAGCATGGTGGCCCATGCCTATAATCCCTAAGATTCAATAGGCAGAGGCTGGAGCATCACAAATTTGAAGCTAGGAAAATCAAGTTAGTGAGGCCCTAAGCAACCTGGCAAGAGCCTGTCTCAAAATAAAAAAAATATGAAAGAACTGGGGATGTAGCTCAGTGTAAATCACCCCTGTGATCATTTCCCAGTTTGAAAAACAAAACAAACAAAAAATAAATTTGATGTGATAGAGGATTTTAAGGTGCTTTGTAGAAGAAATGGTTCTTGTATTGATTTGCAAGAATGGAGAAAATAGAAAAAAATATTACAGGATAAACAATATCCTTTTTGACAGATTGCAGTTGTTGCACTTTTTTCATTTAATGAGAGCTGCTCAAAAATACCTATTTTTCACTTTACTTTCTTCCTTCTCTTGGATACATGAAGTCACATTTATTCCTCATTGATTCATCAGAATTTAATTGAACACTTACTGAGAGTCAGTGTAACTAGACTGTGACAGATAAGATTTTTTTTTTTTTTAAAGATAGTGATGCAGCCACGAAGCTAGAGAAATGCCTGGTTATCAACAGTGCTGAGTCTGTAGAGGTCAAGCAAACTAAGAATTCAGATTGCTACTTGATTATCCATGACCTTGACAGGAGCAAAATCTGTGAATTGATGGGAACAGAACAAGACTATAGTGCATGGGAGCCTATGAAGGAAGTGATAAGAGTATGAATATAAATCAAGAAAATTGACAGGGAAATGTAGAAAATAAAGGGAAAGCATTAACCACAGGTCCACAGGGATGGTAATACATGCTTAAGAAATTCGGTCTAAATTGATAATGAATGGATAAAATCAGTTTGTTTTTTAGAAAAGCGTGTTAATCTGAACACAAGGATCATATCTGAGTTTTCTGGAAATGCTTTGTGTTGAGCCTGTTTTTAAGTGTCTGTGATATAAAGCCACATGTGCTGCAAACTCCATCTGCTCTGAAGTGAGATTTCCTAAATCAGAATAATAACAACAATGAAGAGCCAAACCTATACTAAATTGGAATGGAATGCAATTTGTAAAAATAAATTGTTTGTAAATAATACAATATAATTAACGCAGGAAGTTTCAATCCTTGAGTAAATGTCCCTCTTAGTTGCAATTAAAGAAGCTATGCCTTATCCAGAATAACTGTAAAGCAAATGCATACTAGATTATTCTATTCAACATCTCTTTCCAGTTAACTTTAGTTTTTCATCTGAAAAAAAATTGCATATCTCTTTGCATTTGTGGGTTTTTTTAATATTTATTTTTTAGTTTTAGGTGGATACAGTATCTTTATTTTATTTTTATGTGGTGCTGAGAATCGAACCCAGTGCCTCATGTATGCTAGGTGAGCTCGCTACCACTTGAGCCACATCCCAGGCCCCTGCATTTGTGGTTTTTATGTGGTAACATTTTTTTTGGAGTAGAATATTAGTCAAGTTCGATGTAAAATAAATGACAGTTGGTTATACCCAATTACTATTTGGGTATACCAGTGCTCTGAGGTTTATACCATGCTTCCTTGTGGAAAGTACTGTCATACATACCTCAGTCCCTGTGATAGGACCCATCCCTCAGAGTGTTGACTTTAACCAATAGAATTTCTTTGCACACTTAAGTTTCATAGGTCTTAGAACTTATAATTAATTGACCCTCATCATACATATTTTTTCTTCAGTGTGTCCTGTGTAAGTCATTTCTTCAACTGAATTATAATTGTTTGTATGAATCAAAACCACTTAGAAAACAATAGCACATACGAATGCAAATAATTTAAGGAAGGCTTATCAGCCATCTTTGCATTACTACAACAAATACCTGAGACAATTAACTTATAAAGGGAAAAATTTGGTTTGGCTCACCATTCTGGAGGTCCCAGTCCACAATCAGGTGGCCCCATCAGTTTGAGCCTCTTTAAGTGTAGCATGTCACCATAGGAATGCATCCCAAGACTGGGATCCCACAGTACCCTTGAAGGGCACAACCCCAGTGGACCTAAGGGTCTCTCACCAGCCTCACCACTCAAGCTTCCACCAGTTCCCAGTAGTGCCACCTTGGGATGAGCCTTTGACACATGTATCTTTGAGGGACACTCACTCAAAACACTGAAGAGGTTTTATCTCTAAAGGGGCCACTCATCAAGGACAAGGGTTATACAACAACCTCTGGCTAGTAGTGGTTTGCTTATTAACACCTGGAGTGGAAAGTAGAGGCAGCAGTCATCAGGGTCTAAGAGGAGGAAATCCTGAATATTTTTAACAGCAAAAGAAATGATGAGTTTGGATGAGGAATACAACCAGACACATGATTTCAATACGTGGGAGCCAAGAATAAAATCTCATGCACTCATTTCCTTCCTTCATTTGATTTGCCTGGGCTTCATATTGGTCATACCCAGTGAAAAGTCAGAGACCAAAGGAATATTCTTATTATTCTAATTAAAAGTTTATGTCCCTGAAAGAGGAGCACACAAAGTTCCATCTGTTACTGTTTCTCTGCAGGATAGTATCAGTCCAGTTTTAGATACGGAATTTACAAATACAACAACCACTCATCTTTTTCATATACGGTTGTGCAGCAAATACTCCCATTAACAGAATAAATTAGTTTATCATATGGCATTAGGCAATAATCATGACTGCCTTCTTTGACTACTGATCCTTTTCCCTTTATTTTTTTATCTTGTTGACCAAAATTTATTCCTACAAAATCTTATTCCTTTGTTTGATTTTCTTAAGCAAATTGATAACAATTTTGTTTTATTAACTGGAACCCCTGGGCAAAGACGTATTTGTGAACATCCTAAGTTCTCAATATATACTTGTATGACCTCTTTTGAATAGGTAAGACACAATTTTTTTTCTTGTAAATGAGATGTGTCATTGACCCAATGCAGTGACAGTGTTTTCTGTTATTATTTTCTTTTGTTTGTTTCTTTTTAGTCATAATAAATTCAAAATATTCAGGGAAGAAATTTCAGCTTCCAATTCAAAATGTATTGAATGGGTTATTGGCATAATGACTGATGATTTTACAACTTCTATCCTGATTTTTCTAGAGTTGTCCCTCCTGCCTATCCTGTTGGGAAGTTTTCGTGTAAGATGGATACATTATTCATTAAGTCCACATATAGTAGAAGTGACAGGATTGTACATAGCAAAGGCAAATTCACTCCCAGTATATGTTTCTCTCTGCATGACACAAATGCTGCCCATTACTAATGGAATGGTTCCATGTAATTCATCTGCCACCAGTTTGTCACATAGACTTACTGGGAAATTATATTATACCAAAGATCAGTGATGGTGGCTGCCATTACCAGGTAGGTGAGAGAGCCAAAGGCTGATTGACATTCATGGGGATGTCATCTTGTTCATTTAATTACTGGTAGCCACTTTTAGTTGTGGATGTGCTTTGGTAAACATTAAGTTGGAAACTAATATCTTCATATTTTCAAATATTTACCTCTTATGATAAATCAGTCCACTTATCTTTCATAAACATCCTTGGCACTAATTTTCTAGTTTTATTCTTCCCCAGTCTCTCATGAAGTGGCTTATTATCAGTTACCATGCATGAGTCAGAATGAATTCATTCTTCAAGCCAAATTTTCTTAAAAAAAAGTGGACAACTAAATATTTGGTTTGAGATTTTGCCAATTGGAAGACATGTTCATTACTGTCTTTCAATGCCTCAATGGCTCTTGTGAGTCAGATGGTACTATAGAGTCTATCAAATCCCAGCTTGCTCATGTACATCATGCAGCCCTATCCAGAAACCACGCCAATGTTGTTTATTTGTCCTCTGCCAGTCTGTTTCAGAATACACACCCTAGGGCATAGGTGTGAGATGAGGGTTAGAAGGTGAAACAATACTATGTGCTTTCTGGCCCAATCCCATATATAAGACTTTTATTTTATAGTAGAATGTTGCTGTACATGTTCCGTTGTATGGTCATGGATCAGATAATAACTGGTTTTGAGTGGGGATATGGATTTCAGAGTCATTTGGTAACCCATAGTCAGGTTAATTTTTTCAACCAGAGCCCAATACAGAACTGCTTATGAAATAAGTAATATTCCTTAACACAAGAGAGAATGAATGGTCTTTCTCCAAAGTGTGAAATGCCTGTGCTGTGATTATCATATGGGAGTGCCAAAGACTCCACATGGCACCTCTCTCTGTCATGGGCAGTCACATTATCATTGCATCTGCTTTGTCACAAAGTGCAGAAGAGAGACAAAGTTGCAACATGACATATCTGCATTGCAGGATCCTCTATTGCTCACATCCAACTCAGAACTGGCAGCCTTACAAGTTACCTGGGAAATAGAACAGAGCAGAATGTTAAAATATGGTTTGCATTGTCTTCAAAATCCAGGAGAGTCTAATTCCTCTTTACTTTGGCACACGTGTGATCCCAAGAATTTTTCTCTCTTGTGAGAAGATACCTGATGTGTCATAGACTACTGGGTCTCTAAAAAGTTCCCCAGTATTTCAGACTCAAATTTTCAAAGACGTTTGTTTCCAATTCTCTGCTATTATGCAGAAGAGTTCTAATTTTCTTATACAGATGTTCTCTTTTTTTTTTTTTTTTTTTTTTTTTTTTTTTTATTGGTCGTTCATAACATTACATAGATCTGTGATAATTATGAGGTTCAAAATATTTAACCATAAATTCAGTTGCATATAGCAGTATAATATAGCACAATTACTTGTGCTATATTATATATATGTCATATACATTATATATTATATATAGCACAATATGCTTTATATGAAACTGGTTGAGAGAAAAAAAAATGCTTCTTCTCTTAGCTGATGTGTGAGAGTCCCAAATCCTCTTTACTAATATCTTAGCTTAAAATCGCACAAGGTGTTGAGCTTCTAATCTGGGTGCAGATAGTCTCCCATTCCTATGTTATTTTGGACCTCAGCCACATTTTCCCCCAAAGCAGAAATGGACTCTCAATGATTCCATTGTGACCCTTTATTCTCTATGTGCAGCCCTAATTTCACAGTCATAGTTTCAATTTCTCTCTCTCTCTCTCTCTCTCTCTCTCTCTCTCTCTCTCTCTCTCTCTCTCTCTTTCTTTCCCCCTAGGCAATTACTCTGGGTTGTCAGAAAAATCATGTTAACTACATTTCAGTCTCGAATCACCATTGTTTTTGTTGCAACTAAGTGTCATAAACACTAGTTCTTTCAACAACTCTCCCCATTACCAGTATGTCTTCCAACATCACCACTAGGGGCAACTGATTACTCACAACTCCAGCTCCTGCTATGGATCATCTATGCTCCAATTTCCTCTTAGAAATGTTATTATCATATTCCACATGTATTTGTATCTGCAATATAATTTTATATATATATATGTGATATATATGGTATATAATAAGAAAGGCTTATCTCAAAAGATAATTTGAAGATCTATCTTCTAAGACTACTTCTGAACTCTATCAGGATCCCCCCCAAAAAGAGCTGACACATTCAGTAAGATAATTAGTTTGTTTGCAAAAAGAACATTTACCAAAAAAAAAAAGGCATAAGGAATCCACAAAGAAAAGTGCTATAATCTTAACTAGCAGCAGCCACCTTACTACCAGAGGAGAAAATTGTGTGGAGGAGACTGCTTCAACAGAGTAGTGACATCATTTAAAGTTCACAGCCAGCCTGAGGTGACATTGCAGCATGGAACTGAGAGAATAAGTAACCTGGCTTTACTCTCTTCCTTCTATTCTTCTGCCAAAGCATTATAATGATCTGTCCTCTGGAAGCCAGAGGGCATGGGGGCCCTTTTGATGTAGTTCACATAGATTGACTTTCTGAGCCAGAAAGCAGGTGTGGAAAAGTGCATAGTGGTTCTTGGATTACATGAAAGAAAGATATCCACTGTATTTCTTATTCTTCCTTAGAGCTTAAAACAGTTAATGAATTTTAGTGAGTTCTTCATTCATTTCTTCAGAGAATGGAAAATAGTCACATGCAAATACGCATTCATGGTAACATGCATGTGGTTTTAGGCCATTTCTCACCCTTCAGTCACTGTTCTCATTCTGTCTACTGTAATAGGGCTTCCATACACCCTGTCCACATTGCCAATGATGAATGAAATCATGGCTCTATTGTTTCATACTCACTTTTCTGCATATATTTTTCCTGAGCCTAGAAGGTGGCTCTGAAAGAGGGAATTCTCAGGGAAGTTGATAAAATCCAACATGCTATCCAGAAAATATATGTGTGCGATGGAGGTTTCAAGGACAGATTTTTGTGGGTCACTGAGCCCACATCTCTACAGTTGGTTTCAAATAACACTTATTTATTCTAGAGGAACTTCTGCATTCTCACATCGCCCACTGGTGGTCCCCGGATGGAGAGAGGCTTGCCTTCTTGATGATAAATGACTCCCTGGTGCCTAATATGGTTATCCCTCGGTATACTGGAGCATTGTATCCCAAGGCAAAGCAGTATCCATATCCCAAGGTAAGAAATGTGAAAGTGCTAGTTTGTTTCTTCTGTCAGCACCAGAGACTTGATAGATAATGTGCTGGGTTCAGGAGCAAGTTGTATTTTAAGATAAAGCTTCTCCTACTTGGAGATAGATGAATTATTTCTTTTTTTTTTTTTAAAGAGAGAGTGAGAGAGGAGAGAGAGAGAGAGAGAGAGAGAGAGAGAGAGAGAGAGAGAGAGAGAGAGAGAATTTTTTTTTTTAATATTTATTTTTTAGTTCTCGGCGGACACAACATCTTTGTTGGTATGTGGTGCTGAGGATCGAACCCGGGCCGCACGCATGCCAGGCGAGCGCGCTACCGCTGAGCCACATCCCCAGCCCTGAATTATTTCTTAATAGACAAGGCAAAATACTGGGTTGAAAGAGGGAGAAATGATGTGAAGGCATCAGAACTTTTGCTTTTGCTACATGTTTTTCCTTCTGCTTCTCATTCTTGTTTTTCTCACCTTCCTTATCGGAACGAGGGTGAGAATAGGTAAAACACAGAACTGATGTTAGCATAAGTATAACTCCAAAGAATAATCTAGGAGTTGCAAGTAGGTATTTTTAAGAGAGGGGAAAGTGGTCTGATCAAACGAGTTGGAAGTTCTTAGCTTAAAAAAAAAAAAGCTTCTTTCAGATGATTTCATAGAGCACTTAATATACTATATGTTAATGTGTATTATAAATCTCCTATAAAAATTGACTAAGCATAAAGAATCCCAGTAAGTAATATACTAAGCATGAAGAATCTTGATGAAGAACAGACAAAGCATAAAGAATTACCAATAAAGAATAGACTAAGCATAAAGAATTTATTAGTATTAGTATTAATATCAGCATTATTTTGGCAGTGCATACTCTGGAACATGGTTTAAGAAATGCCTGTGTTGAATCATAGCCAGGGATAGATAGGATAAATGATAGGGTTTTCCTGGGTGAGAGAATATCGAAATCCTACTCAGACAGTAAAATTATTTTCAAGTATTGACTGGGGCCTCTTGGGAGTGGGTTGCAAAAGCATAGTGCATTGTGTTTCTATTGTAGGCCACCCTAAATTCCCAAAGATCTCTTTTTATGACTTCATTTCCCCCTTATGCTTATATAACAAAGAAAAAGGCTCATGGTAAGGGCCACATGCATTAATCATGTAAAGATGTCTTGTAGAAAAATTTCTAAAATGCCACTTTATGTATTTTGGATCTAATTAGAGAACAGGGTGCTGATTTCATTTAGAAGCTGTTTTGAAGCTACTCCTTTAAAGAGCTGCACTTTGTTTTTCCCAAGCTCCACAGGTTTTCTGCCTTTGAATTTGTGCACTGTATTAACTGAGCACAGCACCCTGGGCAAATTTCTATCACAATTGTTACTCTAGAGCTGCAGTGAAGGCATGGCCAGTGTGGGGCCAGGTCCTTCGTGCTTTCCTTCTTATCCTGCCATTCACCAGACTCAGGTTATCCAGGAGAGAAAGTAGGAGAGGCCTGAGTATGGGAAATCAGGACTATGATGATCATTTCCCTCCAGGAGCTTCTGCCCTCTCTATCTTCCTTTTGTCGGTTATAGTATTAAATGCAAGTTAGAGAGAAATTGGCTTCTATGATTTTGAAATGTTATTTTTAGGGTCTTCTCTGGATAAAGACTAGAAGGCGAATTTACTTTGTACTTTCAGGAGAAAATGGCGATCAGACTTCACAACAAAATAATCCATATTCACAAAGAGATTTTTATTGTAGTCTAAGAAAAGTTCTTAAGACTTTATGACTTCTCCAATTATAAATTTAGCTTGTGTGTGTGTGTGTGTGTGTGTGTGTGTGTTTGTTTGATAGTTTGTGCCTATTTAGCATACCAGTACACCTTTTCTTTACAGATCAAAATTGAAAAGACTTTGTTTGGTTTACTGGAAATGATTAAAGTTTACATGGCAATTTAAGTATAAAATGGAGAGCTAGTGGTATACTGTGAAAGGCACATCCCGCTGTCCAGTGCACACTGAACAAAGGGGATAAAATCAGCCCCACAGATGGGACAGCGCTTTTCAATTCATTTTCCAAGAGGAGTGAGAATTTGGTAATTCACATAGAAAACATATACATTAGCTACATCTTCAAATTGCCTTCTTGGTTATGGACCCAGTGTGCTTGTACTTGGAGACTAACAGGCCTCACAACTTTAGCAAGACTGAAGCCAAGGAGTGAGCAAATAGAAACATCTGAGAAAAATTGAAATATGATATCAGTAATTCAGAAGACACAGGATACAAATCTAGACAATTATTTAATAATCTGTTATTTCATCAATAATTTAACAGCACATAATGATGTTTACATAAATTACAGATGTTAATAATACAATATGTTTGCAGGGGACTTCACTAGTTTTTCTTATATGGTCTTTATCACAATTGCCTATGTTTTATAAAAGGCAGAGATTCTAAAAGGTTAAGGACTTTTATAAAAAGTCACAGCTATTTTTAAGAATAGGAAAATAACTCGAACTTATTGATTCCATTCCTCTCAGTAAAACTACCAGAGGTCATCTTGTATTTCAGGAGACATTGATGAAATCAAAATATCTTTTTGTCAAGTTAACAAATATTTGGAGATCTGTTTACTACATTTGCTCCTAATTGCCTGGCTCTATATGTGTAACATTCTTAGTTTCTCATCTGTAATGTGTAAATATAACATGGTGAGGGTCCTGAATATTTATGATTACTATTAAAAAGGATTAAAAAATAAGTAGTAAGCCAATATCCTAGCAGACAAACTAAGTGGATACATCCTAGTCCTCAAATGGTTGTTATTTGAAACACCAGCCTAGGTGTGTAAGACTCAAAGAAAGTAGAGCTAGATTTTGGTCCTTGTTCTCAGAATATACTTTAGTATTATTTTGGGTATGTTGCTTTAATTTTCAAACATATTATATTCTACTCTGGTTTAGAACAATGTGTGCTAGTTTTATTTTTCCTTAACAAATGCATTGTTTCAATTTGCTCCTATGCAATAAACTTTCAGAAAGTGGTACTTTAGAAATAACATGTTGAGTTCATACTAAATTGTGTTTCAAATTAAACTGGATTAAAATGAGTGCGACAAATACCCAGTGTGGTCAAATTTACAAATGAAATACTTACGCCAAACAAATATATTAGTATTTTACCTAATTCAGCATGATTCAGAACTCATAAAAAACCCTATCATTAGCGATTCAGCACGAAAGAGATGCACAGTTCTATCTCTGTGACCTCAGGTTAATCTTCTTAATTAAAACATTATCTCATTTAATGACAATTTAGTTGCCAGTAGAATAAGGTTAATTATTATTGAGGCTTGTGTTTCAGAATCATAGAGGAAGGAATTCGGTGGCTTTGTAGGATTTGTGGCAAATATGAATGTTAAAAGCAAACAAACGAACTCTTCTAATTTGCAAACTCTTGAATTGATTCAAATATTAAAAGGTACAAATGAACTTGCCATGTGTGCTTAATTTCAAAATCCCATGGAAAAGTAAAAACATAACAAAATTAGAAAATGCTAACAGCTGAATTTTGGAGACAACCTGATATTTCTTTTGAGTTCACTTTTTGCCTAAAATTTGGCCTCAGGTATACACAATTTTTAAATTTGTTTTCACGTAGAAGCTAATGGGGCTATCAGTGATCCTGAACAGGTACAAACTTTGAGTGTTATTGACAAAGCTGTCTCAACAACAAGATAATAGTTGATGTGTCTTTGGCAAAGTATGTCATAAATTCTAAATTACTGGTCAGAGTTCATACAGATCAAATTTAATTTATTTCTGTTTTAGTTTAATCAGTATATTGAGTAATAAGGTTATAAACACACATTTTCACTAATTAGATCAGAAGAATTAATGTCATAACAACTACTTTCATTTTTAACTCAAGACCATTTACTATTTTAGACACATTATCATCTGTTTTTTTAATTTAGTCCTCATAACAAAACTATATTTTTATGTACAGAAAGGGAAACTTCTTTGACCCAAAACTATTATTTCTGACATGTTCTCAGAGAAGTATGCATCTCATTTTTGATAATCAAGTAAATTATACTTGAGAATATTAAGCATCTTCTCAAGATCCAAGTCAAGTAAACACAAAATCAAAATTTGGATTCTGATTTCTCTGATTCTCAGATTAGACCAGTTCTCAAAATGTGGTCCATTCACCATTATCAGGGTAACAGGTGCAATGTATCATGTTGCTGTATCTGGTCCTGACTTAATTTGACTTTGTCCATGATATTTTCTTGAACATGAATCTCTTTTTTTTGCATTTTTAAGCAGTTTTCGCATGTTTTACTATTTTGAACTCACTTTTGAACTCTTTAGTTTTCAACTCATTATTTTGAACTCACTTTTGAACTCTTCAGTTTTAAACTCACTTCAACTCCCTTTCAGTTTCCTTCTCTATCTCATCCTCTGCTCTGTAGCCTCAGCCACACCAAAAGGATAGCAGTGTGTGTTGTTTAGAAACACACTGAGCCACAAGTAGTCAATAATTTATTTTATGCAAAATTTCTTCCTGAGAACATTTTTTCATTCATTCATTCAAACTGTTTGAGGCATGTTGGGGAAAGTTCCCTTTCTGCCCCTCTATTTGTTCACAGGGTATTTTAGAAAAACTCCCAAGGACATTGCCTGCAAATGAACTAAAAGCATAGTCAATAGCATCCTGGATTTAAATACTAGCTCGTTTTGTTTTTAGATATTTCACCTCATATAGCTTATTTAGCTACTCCATTTTCATCTGGAAAATGGGTATATCTTAGGACAGTAATAGACTCACTTGGAGAGAAAATTCATGTAATACCTTTAGTATACACTATATGCCAGAAACATACCAGCTTCTACTTGAAAGTTATTATTTAACACAAATTTAATCCCTGTTCTCAAATGATGTATCCTTCTCACTTCCCTTCCACTCTTCATGCCAGATCCTTAAGGAGAAAGTTTGCCTATTTTTTAAGAGATCAATTTAAAAAAAGTCACCCTATTTAAGCATCAGTAAAGTGTAAAAGAAACTTCAGATATATGAATTCAATGGAATACATTGGATTTTCTGCAGTTTTAAGGATGTGACACATGCTCTATGAGGGTAGGAAAATCATGTATGTAGATAGGATTTCTTTTTTTCTTTTTTTCCTATCTTTTTTCCTATCTTCTTTCCTTCTCTCCTTCCTTCTCTCCTTCCTCGTATCTTTCTCTCCTTTTGAGTTAGCCACATCTCCCCCACTGCATGCTGTCTAGTGAGTAGTCACTTGATCTACTAGTTGTTTTGCACAGCCAGCCCTTCTGGTGCCTTTCTATGGAAGAACATGGTAGCACAGCCTAATGAATAAAGTCATCATGATTTCCTATCACCTTTAATTGTCTGACTAAAATGCTTTGAGAAGCAGCAATCTGCAGAAACAATTGAAAGCAATCAAGTCCTTGAATTTAAAATCATTTATACTTCCGAGAAATTAAACTTTTTTCCTCCATAACACAAAAAAGTAAACGAGTCAAAAAATGCTTTTCTTTTATTCTCAATGTAGCCTAATGCTTAATATACTCGCATTACAACTTTCATTTTCTCAAAGGCAGGTCAAGTGAACCCAACAATAAAATTATATGTTGTAAACCTATATGGACCAACGCACACTTTGGAACTCATGCCACCCGACAGCTTTAAATCAAGGTATGCAATTTCAATTTCACTTTTACCGGGAAATAGATATTTTCAATCCAATTATCATTTTGTTGCAATTTAGAGAGAGATGTGATCAGCTCAACAATTCCACTTGAAAATAAAGCTGAGGTTGCCTCCATTAGTGAAGAATGAAGTCATTCTGGGTGTCTGGCTGTTCCCAAGACACATTTAGTTTCAAGGTGATTAGCAGCATCGAAAATGACTAAAGATACTGATACTGAGAACTGGGTCTTTTGCTGGAGATGTGACAAAGAGATAAGGACAAAGGATAATTTTGAACTGAATTTTCTTTTAGAAAATAGTCACTCCAGGTTTTTTTTTTTTTTAATGGTGCTCTTTAAAAGAGTATAATCTCCCTGAAATTTGTTTGTTTGTTCAACCTCCTCCCCACAGCTTGCCAAGGATTCACTAGCATTTTTCTCCAGGCAGAGAAATTTAATGAGATTTTGTTTCCACTTACCCTACCTCAAAAGCCTTCATTTTTAAAAAGTTTGAGCAGGGAGAAAAGAAGCACATTTTATGTGTCAGAAACATAAATTTAATATTAGCAAAGTTTTCCATAGTGAACAAATAATCAAATAATCATGTGTATTTCAAAATTCCGAATGGCCTCATACTTCAAAGGAGATTTTTTTAAAATGTTGCAGACCTATAGAAATTTACAGAGTCCGGGAGAAGGTATAAGCAGGTAGGAAAATGTTTCATGCTATATTGAATGATTTGGGCTAAGCTCAAATTTTGTTTTGATCATGTCTATATAATCAATGCAGGTTGACTGATTGCAGCAGAACTTTCATTAAAATGTTGACATAGTGAGGGAAACCTCATCCCACTTGGGGTTTTACAGGTTTTGCAGCCTGGATTGAAGTTATGGAAATTTTTTTTCCATTTGAAAAGGTAATAAAAATCTATGAGATGCTTTCTCTGAAAAGCCCCTCCTTAACTAGCTAATATAAACTGTTTTTTATTTCTTTTATTTGATGTGAAAGATGAAACTCAGAAATATCATATGGTTCAAATAGAACCTCGAAGCCAGTTGGTAGCCTTGGAAGAACATGAGGTCATCAAGTCACAGAGCAGTTCATCCCCATTGTAATGGAAGACCTAAAATTCAATCTGAAGTGGCATATATAATGTGGTTGGGTTCACCAAATCAAACAGAAACTTGTCTTTCTGAACTTGGTCTATCAGCCATGAGGAATTAGTCACAGGAGAAGCAATCATAGAAATATTCACATTCTGTGTGGCCCCTAGCTCCTTTCCTCTGAGTTGTATGATGCTCTGAATTGGAAGGAAATGGCTGAGTGTCTGACTCAGTGTCCACCACCATTTCACAGTGTCTCCTGGCACAACACAAGGCTCAGGACCTCTCTCAGGGACAAACTTGCTCCACCTTCATCTTGAATTAAGAATCTTTAGGTTTCATTCTTTATTTTTAAATCTTAGCCATGTGGTTCACTTATACAATATCCATGTTTCTTTCTAACAGAACTTAGTTAATTGCTGTCCATAATTTTGTTTCCTATTTGCAAAAATGTAAACAGGTATAAATTGATCTATAAGTGATATACTTTCTCCAAACCCTATTAAATCTGTCACATCATTAAATGACCCCTCTGATTTTCTTGGTTTATTTTTTTGTTTTTTGAGTTTGTGTACCTAGCATATAATTTTAGATATTGCCTTATTTTTTAATAACAATACAGAAATCATATATATATATAAACTATATGATATATAATTTTTAAAGTAAATATAAATTATTTCATAATGATTTGCATGTTTTGTATATTATATAACAGCTATCACCTTTTTTAAATCTTCAGAATTTCTACATAATGGCAATCAATAAGTGAGCCATATTTTATTATTTAGTGAAGTTATAAATGATATTCTTCTTCATTTCAATTATTTTTTTCCTGCCTATATAGAAGAAAGATGCATAAGACAAATGTAGGAAGGTGTTATTTAATATCTTGAGCTACCTTATAAATTACATTCCATGACTTCCACCTGACAGTAAAAATATTTGTTTTGAACTGAAGGTTTTAGGTCATTTCTTTTTTTTTTTAATTTGGATATCTGGTTTATCTATATATAACAACTAGTGATTATAATTATAATAGAAAAAGGTTTTCAGGCTAGCATCATCATGTGCTAGACTTTCTCTTTCATCAGATGCTTATACTGTAGCCAAACACTATAAACTAACTAGATTTTAACTCATTTATATGATTTTGTAAAATAAATAAAAAATATTAGATAGCCTGAGTAAAGGCATAATTTCTTTTCCCAATTTCTGCCTTCATTTGCCTTCTTCATTTTCTTCATTTATTACCTATTTATTTATGCATCCAAAGTTCAGCTAAAGCACTTAATTAAACAAATTTAGAATATGAATGCAGCATTTCTTCAATAGTAATTCATTACATATTCATCTCATCACCATTTAGTTCATCTTTATTTGAATCGTGGTCTGTGATTATTCTGAAAATAATGTAGTACAGTAGGACCTAAGATATTGGCCTTGCTTGGGTACCCGTAGAAATAATGGTGCACACTAGAGGAGTCATTTCATCTTGTGAGAAAGAGCTACTTTCCAGATTGTTGCCCTGTGAGTTTAAGGTATTATAAGCATTCAGTGCATTTATTAGAAAATGTAGCTATAAGTTTAAAAATGTATAGCCATGTCCTAATGAAAAGTTGGTTTTTTTTATAATGAATCATACCAATTTTTTTTTCATAGATTAGGTGTGTG
Source organism: Urocitellus parryii (assembly GCF_045843805.1). Taxonomy (NCBI): domain Eukaryota; kingdom Metazoa; phylum Chordata; class Mammalia; order Rodentia; family Sciuridae; genus Urocitellus; species Urocitellus parryii. The sequence continues at coordinate 176,391,181 of NC_135531.1, forward strand.
TCCCATTATTTGGAAGGAAATGACACAACATCGTCTGTGTTTAGACCTCTCCAGTCTGAACAGTAAATGTAATTGTCTTTGGTTTCTCCTTAGCCCAAGTCTTCAGCATTATTTGACTTATTTGATATCTGTCTCTGGCAACCCACCTTTTGTGGCCCATTATTCTCTACCTGCTTCATTTATGTGACACTGTAATATTGTTCCTGTCACTTCGGGCTTGATACTATCATGCTCTCTCTTTCTATTTCATTGAAGTATTCTAATCTACATCTCTTATTCTTCCAAGGAGTATTTGTGCCTTTTAAGAAAATCTAATTAATAGATTCATTTGTGTTCATGACAGTGTCCTAAATGACCCTTTTACAAGTAGCACATAGCTATTAACAGTGGTCTTTGGAGAATACTCACTAAGAGCCAGTCATGAATGCTGTCACAGTACACTTCTGGGCAGAAATCCTGGGTTATCTAAAAGAGAATGATCCCAGAGTAAATGTATTTGCACAAAGATTATGTTGTGAACACATAATCTATATCTACAAATAGTATGTTGTGAACATAAAGCAGTGATTAGTCATAAGGTCAAATAAAACGCAGGTGTGACTGCTAACACACCTGTCTGCAGGTGATGCTAGGGCCTCCACTCCATATACCCTGTTGTGGACAATTAGATCTGCTGTGCCAGACCACCCAGCTTATAGAAAGTCTCTGTTGACTTGAGTACAATCCCTCTAACCCGCTTGTCTCTGTCTCTGTGGCTCAAGAGGACCAGATCCTCGAGGACTTCCTGGGAAATCCAGAGCCATGGAGACTAGGAACAAGCAGGAAAGCCAGTTTAAGAAAGGGACACTTCTGCTGGCTACTGGTTGTGGAACACCAGATCTAATATGTTCATGAGATGGAGTTCCAGGAGGACAGCTACATCTGCAGCAGGCAGGTCAAGAAGTGTGACCTTTCCAGGTAAGGGTACTACTAGAAACTACTTTGTCATGCAGAGAAAGCCTGAATGCTTTTAAGCACACAGAATATGTCGATGTGAATTGCAGGGAGATGTGCACTTAGGATCCTGGGACATGGGAAACAGGTATACAGGAATCTATTTACTGGCACATGTTTATTTCTTCTCTGCCTACATCAAGGTCTACTTTACCTTCCATTTTGGGTGTTTCCAATACTTTAATATAGATACTTGAATGCCTGGAAATTACTCCATATGAGACTGTACACATTTGATTTTGGAGAGAACTCTCACTACAAAGATTGTGATTACCATGTGCAAGGTCACCCTTAAATATAAATGAGGTGTATACTAAGGTATCTCACATCAGATTAAATTTTTCTTATTAACACAAGGTGAATTGAGTACAAACACACAAAAATTACATCATTTACTCAAAGAGCAATGTAACTGTGTGACTACAAGTTAATGATTTTAGCTGAATAATTTCACATCTAACTTAGTGTCTCTTAAAAATTCAGTTATTCACCAGACTTGCACTAGTTGCCTTCAATAGTTTTCCAAGTGTTAAATTCTTTTTGAAAGTCACCATTTGCCTTCATAAGTAACAGATATAAATATGTCAGTATTTGTAAAGGTATTGCAAAGATTTTCTAGCAACTTTTTATTTGAATACTACTTTAAAAGGGAAAGCACCTGATATGAGTATTTAAATTCTGTTCTGTTATTTTTACTTTAAAATCATTTATGTTACTTTGTCAGGTCATTGTGCCTAAAATGTATTATTTGCTTTAGCTCATTGAGACAAATTCTGACCAGTTTTGAAAATAACTTTCAGTGCTATCTACATTTTCTCCCAAAATTATGAACTCCTTGATTTAGCAGTTATTTTAGCAGTGTTTACAATATTCATGTTAATTATTTTTAATCTAAATTTGAACAATACTTATACCCATCAGTCAGAAATATATATTGTTGAAATTCAGTACTTCTTTTCTGGATTGAGTAGAGTATTCATTATCTTTTCCCTCCAAGCTTAATTTTCTATGTAATATATTAAATGTTAATATATATTTTATGCTTTTTAATATTAACGCTTCTAAATATGATCATGTATACAAAATAAACTAGCTTAAACAAAACAGTGAAAATGAGCAAGACATTTTCCCTTACAGGATTCCAAGGTCCATGAAGTCACAGGTTATACCTAAAATAGCTATTTATTTCATTCAAAGTTGTCTTGCTAACACTATTTAGGGCACTTCCTATTATGGTTTCCTGGAGTTTCTAGACAACTTTCAAGTGGGGTTCAGCTGGTTATAAAAGCTGCCAGATTTCTTTAAGAGACTTTCGAAGAAAATATTGTAGGCTTCACTCTATGACAGATGATGCTGGCCCTCCAAATGATGTCTTCTCTTTGATGGGCTAACAGATTGTTGAGAGGGAGCAGTAGCTACTCAGCAGTATTAGGAGTATGATTCACGTAACTGGATCTATAACTTAGATATATTTAAGGACAGGTGTTTTGTATCATGAAGTTTTTATTATATAGGTTTTTTTTTTCCTATGTCTAGTTTTAATACAATGTCCATGGATGGCATTTTGTAGGCCATTTCTAAAGAAACTTGTGTCTTCTGAAACTGGACAAGAATAGATGTCATTTGTGCCATAAATCAAATCATTTTTGATGATTGCATTTTTCTGTGTGGGTGTTTGGATATTATTTCCAAATATACAATCTGCAATGTGTCATCATAGAAAAAATATCAGTCTTTCTGAATCTCAAACTACCTTCAGGATATTATTAATTAACATCCTTACTATATTAAAAATTTAGTAGTCACTCGTCTCCTTATGTTTGATTTCTTTTTCATTGTTTTAAAATGTTTAAAACATTGTTTTAAAATGTTTAAAATAAGTAAGAATATTAATATATTTAGAAAAATAAAAAGGTTGCAAACAAAATATTTGGCTCTTAATCCACAACTAAAAAAGACCAAAACAGACCATTTACAGCTCTGTAGGCAAAGTCTCTTATATAAAGTGAAACAACATGAAGGTCATTCACAAGGCAAAATTATAAAGCCAAGATTAAGCATTACCATTTAATTAGCTATTGATTGTGTTTTTAAAAAAACAGAGATTAAATAGTTTTAAAAATATATTCTTGTTTTGCACAGGTATCAGCACCAATCAATGAATGTTTTCCATTAGAAGTCGAGCTTCTGATCTTTTTTTTTTTTATTATTTTCCAAGAATTGCTTTTCTGAGGAATCAATGATTTTCAAATACATTTTCAAGTTTTACATATGTGTGTGTATGAACATATGCTTACATACATTATTTGCATTTGTATATGTACATATTTAAAAATATCAGATTGTATGAATAAATATGTATATATAATAGAAATTATATGAAATAGCATCCTTTTAATATTTCCAGTTATGTTTGCATATAAAATAAAATATCTGTTATTGGTTCTACCCAGATTCTCTAGCTCTAAACATAAGTTTTAATTTTTTGTTTCCCAACTAGGGAATACTATATTACTATGGTTAAGTGGGTAAGCAATACCAAGACAGTGGTGAGATGGTTGAACCGACCTCAGAACATATCCATCCTCACAGTCTGTGAGACCACCACTGGTGCCTGTAGCAGGGTGAGTATGATTACTTTTCTTCTATGATTGAAACAAAGTAGTTAATCCTTCTTTACTCAGAGAAATCAGGAAATCTTTTGTAAAAAGTCTTTGATATTTAACTTTCACAGGAGGTTAGAAAACATCTATTCCTATTAAAAGTATATACTTGAGTATATCATTGAGCAGTGTCAATGATAAGCAGAAGAGAACAAATTCAGCTTAAAAAAATTAGTGAATTCTTGAGAGACAAAGGGTAGTCTAAGTTACATAAATGTCTTTCTCAAATGTTGAAATTTTCTCTACCTCTTGTCTTTGACTAACTTGGGATTCTACAAAATTTCTTCCTGGACTTTTTTAAACACTTTCATAATTCAGATTACCAAAACATAGCCATTTCTTTATCCTTCAATTAAGTAAATATAAACAAAAAAATGAGGCTCTTGGACCAAACTGTTTTAAAAGTAAATTGTATTTCAGTTTCTAAACTCAGTTTTTATAAACGGGACAGTAAATTCAACATTTGTAATTTTTAAAGTTCTCAGTAGAAGAAATGGGGCAATCAGATTAAATTGCAGGTGCTATGCAATTGAGAAAAAAAGGATTCCCAGATTATTTAACAATGAAATTTTCAAACATCTGTTCTAGGAAAGATGAAATAAACATTGTAGATTAGCATTTCTTTGGGATACTACTATAAAAATATTACATATATTATATATATTTATATATATATGCATATTTTATACATAAATGTTGCAGATATATATAGTGATTATATAAAACACCTATTTTCTGATATTGTGAATTAGGAGAAACAGGGCATGCTAGGCAACTGATCTGCCTCTAAATCACATCCCTAGCCATCTAATGGCGAAACTTTTAGACCACAGAGTAAGGAGATGGAGCCCAAGCCTAGTAAAATTGTGTTACTTATCAGTAACAGACTTGAAAAGACATTATGAGAGAAAACATTCTAAATTGAAATTTCTCATCCAAAATTCCTAAACTTATTTACGCTTGACTCTAGCACTGTTCATGGAGGAGTCATGAGTACCTAATGACTAAAGGGGTTCCATCCCTGGGATTTATGATTGGTTTAATATTAGAAAAGTGTTATATATATATATATATATATATGACAAGATAAAAAAGAAGAAAAATAGTTAAGTATTTCAGTAGATGGAGGAAAAAGAAATTTATAAAATTCATTATCCATTCATGGTAGGTAATTTTCAACATAACTAAGTAGAAGTAAAAATCGCCAATCTGACAAAAATGATAACCTATTCATGAAATAGCTCTCATTCAATAGGTAAACACCATATTCACATGAAGATCAGCAATAAATCAAGGATATACAATCTCACTTCTATTTATATAAACATTATTAGAAGCTCTAGTCAAAGTATCTTAGGAAGGTATAAATATTATAATGTTAGAAAAGAAGGAAGTGAAATTGTCTTTATTTCCAGATGACACTTTTGTGTATATAAAAAGTAGGATGTGCAAGTAACCTAGAACAAAAGAACACAGTTTGTAAGGTTAGTTCACTGATGCAATTTTTTTGTTCAAATGCAAGTATTATGTGTGTGTGTGTGTGTGTGTGTGTGTGTGTGTTGCAGATTCTAATTTTCATAGGAAACATTGACTAAACTATTTAGAGGTAAAGAATGCAATGCCACCAACTTGCTATAAATTATTTATTTTAAAAGTATAGTTCTAATTTTTTATTGGTTTTGAAAATGCATGCTTCTATCTTCTTCAACCTTTTAGAAACTTGAAAAAGAGGCAATAATGACAAATGATGGAAAATTATAAACAAGGGGTGATTATATCTAATGGTATAAAGAATTTAAACTAGTCTCGTAAATTGTCTAAATTTACACCTGTTATGAAAAATAATTCAGAACAAACAAGATATTTTTCTCTATACTAATAATATTAAGAAGGAAATATGCTAAAATACCAAGAAAGCCTTAAAACATTAAATATGTAAGTATAAATTTGACAAATACTCTGAAAAATTTCAATATTGAATACTACAACATTGCTGAAAGGCATTTAAAAAGACTTAAATAAATGAAAACTAGTCCATGTTCTGTACTTGAAAGGCTTAATCTTGTTCAAGTGTCAGTTCTACACAAATTAAACTTGTAATTGCAATATAATACAAAATAAAGTATCCTTGGACTCTTTTTGTAGAAACACATAAGGTTTTAAAAAATTATGTGGAAATGAACAGACCTGAACAAGCCCAAACTATCTTATAAAAGAAGTTGAAGGAATTCATACTTCCTGAGTTTGAGGATAATTACAAAGCTACCCAAACCTGGAGATGGTAGGAGAGGTACAGGGACATACAAATAGATCAACTGAATCACACAGTTTATAGAAATTAGGCCCATGTTTGTATGATTAATTGATTTTCAACATAGATACACTGTAACATTTAACATCCAAATAGGAAAACATGATATTTCACCTCTGTTTTATATCACAATTCTAATCTTTCTGAGATAAATCATGAAGTTACAATTTGCAGTCTTCTAAAGGAAAATACAGAATATAACTTCACTGTGTTGAACGGACAAAATATCAATAATCCTAAAAACAGTAACACATGGGACCTCATCAGTATTAGAAATTTCTAAATTAATTTCCATTAAGGAAACTGATAAACTGTAGACTAAGGGAAAATATTTTGCAAAATATGTATCTGACCAATAAAAATGAAAATCCAAATAATATGTCAAAGTGTTAGACCACGACGCAAGAAAAGACCACTGACTCCAATTAAAATCAAATTAAAGCAAGCTTATTATTTAGACCGGCCGGGCTGCCTTGCCCCTCAAAATCGTGGGAGCCAAGGACAGCCCAGAGGCTTCTTTGTGGCCCAGTTTTATAGCCCAAAAAGTTACACAAAGGGGGGGTTACAGATAACAACATTCTGAAGAGCATAACACAAGTTTACATTTTTGCTGGCCCTGGCATCAGAATTTATGGAGATCTTAGAGACTCAGAGAGGGTCATTATCTGGCCAGGGAGGGCCAGAATTTATGAGGCGTCACTAAGGTTTAGGAAAGGGTTGTTATATGGTCAGGGAAAACCGGACCTGGGTGAGTTCAGGGCACGGGCAGGCATTCCAATCAGCTTTACAACATCAACTAATGGCCAGGCCATACAGACATCCTGACATTTTTACAGAAAACAGAAATGAATCCTTCATAACTTGTGACAAGCTGGCTTCTAATCTAATGAGATAACTAGGCTAGGTATATCAAAAGCATGTGAACAGAAATTACAAGGAAGATGATAAATAAAGTTTTTCAACAACAGAGGATAGTATGGAAATGCAGATTAATATTATAATAGGATAACACTACATACCATCAACACTACTAAATTGAAACAACCATGAGAAGGTTAGCAACATTATCTGTTGATGAATTTTAATTCTTTTTAGGTGGGAGTGTAAACTGATATGCTTACTTTAAAAAAAATGACTTTCAGTTTCAAATGAAGTTAAACATATGCAAATATCATTGTTTACATATAAATACACATGTACATATATGTATGTATACATATAAAGGAATGAAAAATACTTGGTAATTCCACTTAGTACCCAAGGAATAAAACAGGTGTCTATCAAAAGATTTGTAAAGGTCTAAATAAACTTCATTAAACCTTTACTCACAATAGATAAAAACTGGTGATTCTGTGTATTAAGAGGGAATGGATTTTAAAAATTAAGGCCTATATATATGAGAGAATTCTTATAAATTTAAGAAGAAATAGCAAGGGAATGTTGATAGACCCAACAATGAATGAATCTCAAAAGCATGTGATATGAGGAAAACCTCACCCCAGCAAGCACATAATGTGTGTGTGATGCACGATCTTAATTTTCTGGGTTACTGAAACAAACAAAACTTATCTATGGGGAGAAAGATCAGGAGAGTGATTGCCATTTTGGAACCTCTGGGAAGGAGCATGAAGGAAGTTTAGAGGAAACATAAAGACTTTTATCTATGAGATATAAATCAAGTCACTCAAACTCATCACATTAGGAACTTCAGATTTGTGTATTTCATTATATGTAAACATTTATAAAACATACTTTTTAATAGTCTATAAAAGAGAGAAACATAAAAACGAAACATTTAGAATGGGATGATGAGCTTAGATGTAGATATGAAGTAGGAGAATCAACCATTTACTTATTGGGTTTGACTAACACTTGTCACATTAGGCTTGTTAGATAATTTATCTCAGTCATCCTCATTTGTCCTATTATATTATTGACTGAGTAGACTTTCTCCATATATTTAATACAGTGTCCTATATGGTTTCTTATTCAACAGATCATTAAGTAATTTAAAAATTGGCCTACATATATTCCATTTAATCAGAGAAAGACTGTTAACTTCTTTATGTAAGGATGATCTGAATTCTTTTTGTTGAGTATAGATAACAGCAACCATTGAAAAATAAAAAATAGTGCAATGAATCTGACACAATATATATATATATATATATATATATATATATATATATATATATACACACACACACACACACACACACACACACACACCACAGTGAATCTCACCATTGTGTAAATCCACAGGACATTATTTTTTTAAAAAATAACTATGAGTTAATGGCAGAAAGATCAAGAGGACCAGGGGGTAGGGAGAGGAAAGGAGAAGAAGAGGTTTTGAGGTATGAATTAGAGCAAGATATTTTCCATAAATGGATTCTATTCTCACACATGACTAAAAAGAACCAATAAAAAAAGATTGGGCACAGAGTATCAGGATTGGAAGGGTACTTAAAGATTATATGTCTTCCAAATTTGGAAGAAACAGAATTTCAAATGGGTGAAGTCTAAGAATCTTTTTTTTGGTGAAATTTGTGATGGAATATTTTAGACTGTCTGAATGGTATTTGTCTGAATGGTATTTGTCTGAATGGTATTTGTCTGAATGGTATTTGTCTGAATGATATTTGCCAATGACTTTATGTAGGGGTCATTGGCAAATACCATTTTTGTTTGTTGTATTTTTTAATATTTTTTTAAATTTTTGTTGTATTTTTAAATTTTTTTTAAATTTTTTTAAAATTTTAATTTGTTATATATGACAACAGAATGCATCACAATTCATTAATTTATTAGAATAAATTAAAATGTTATAATAAGAAAACAGAGGAGTTCTATCATATCATTCATTTAATACCTTCTTGATATTCTATTTTAATTCTATGTCTTGTTCAGAGTTAAAAAGGTTTTATTTCCAGTTAATTTAAATAGCAAAACAATAGTAGCCCATGAAATTTTGGGCTCTTTCTGGTTCTAAGAAAACTTAGTGGTAGTAGTGATCAGCCATGTCACTATTTTATGGATGTGTTCTCTAGGTCTGAATTATAGCAGACCTAGAATGGCTATTGCTGAATTACAAATAGGAAATAAAATAATAATTTATGCAGATGTTTTGATGATATCTGCATGTGGTGAATATGCACATGCAGATATCATGCCTCAAAAAATAAAGTGATCAGTTATAAAGCAATAATAATATGGATTTAGAACAGAAAAATGATATAAAAATTGTAAATAAGTTACTATGAAAAATTTGAAATAAGGAAAACCTCTAATATTTTATAGTTTTGATAATTTGAACATTTTTATTATAGAATCATTTCTTTCAAAAAAAACCCACAAGATATTTCATGTCAGTACACAGAAACATTACTAAAACATTTTACCTACACATATTTAAGATGTGGTACATATATGTACATTTCATTGAGATGAAATTAGTCAATTTTTTCTTCTTGCAATATGATTTGAGTTCAGACGATTTGCAAAAATGTTTTAAAGAAATCTACAATTTTGGCATTTCAAATGTTTGATGGTTTTCTTAAGACTGAAGTACTACTAATATGAAAAAAATTGCAATGATTAAGAGTAAATTGAATATTGGAACAAGGTCCATTTTTAATTTTATTCCTGGCTATTTGCCTAGTTTCATGGAGGACTTAATAATTTTGTTTCCTGATGATGCCTAGAGGTGAAAAGAGACAGAGTCTGCTGGTTCAAAACAGTTTGAATGAGGTAATCAAACATAGCTAGAAAATGATCTTCTATCTCTGGTGGTATACTTCTGGGCATGCTAAATAACCTTACCAAAAAAAATTATAATTAAATTATACTTTAATCCCAATTTACTACTTTTCATTCATTTTAAATCAATAATAACAATGGTATCTCTCTTAATGTGTCACTACTTGAATGGAGGATGAAGTAGTCTGAAGATAACAGTATAAAAAAGGGTAAATTGTATATGCTTGTTTTGGTCTTAGATACTTCATGCAATCGATTGTTTTGTTTCAGAAATATGAGATGACATCAGACACCTGGCTCTCCAAACAGGTATAGTATAGGTGTTCTTACTCTAGAAAGTTATTTCAGTAATATTACTTTAAGGCTTTGATAGTTTAGACAAAATCATCTCTTCCCATTAAGGTATTTATGATTTGGGCTTTCTATGACATCATTTGCAAAATAAAGGTTACTTCTGATTTACATGGAATAGTGATTACAGAATAACTACTAGGACCCAATTTCAGGATCACTCATGTAAGTAAACATTTTGGTAGATGAAGGAAAAAATGTTGCAATCCATCAAAACTGGAAACTATCTGCATTATTCAAATTGCCCAGAAAATTATCCAAACCTCCACATAAATTGGTCATCTGGATATTATTCAGATGAACACATTTTTTTTCTTTAGATGTATCCTAGCTCACTGTGCTATTGTGTGACATAAATGAGCCTAGAATTGAGAAGAGTACAATAGTGTGAAAACTACATTTCTCTACAACCTAGTCTCATACTGGACAATTCAGAAGGAAGCACAAATAGGCTATCCAGATACTGTCGGATCCATTTCACTGCTGACACCATCATTGCTTTTTAAAAGAGAAATTTTATGCCTTATGTAGTTGGGATGGTTTAGGTTTGGTTATTCACAGTCATCCTTTATTTTATATTCTCTTCCTGGGTGTCATTCACATCTGTGGTTTCAATTACCTCCATATATTGAAACCTACAAATTTACATCCCCAGGCACTTCTGAGAGTTCTGACACATCCACATTCATCTTAGGATCTCCTCCTAAATCTGTAAAACATAACTACATATTCCCCAAATCCAAACTGAACACCTTTTTCTTCTATATAGATGTTATTTCTTTTTATCACAGGAATAAAAGCATCTTTATCCATCTAGTGATTAAAAAGATTAACTAGTTAATCATCAAGTTTCACACTTTCAATGATCTATCAAGTCAATTGACTTTTATCCAGTTCATAAACATTTCCCAGGTTCAAATGACAAATACCACAATCCTTTCTTATTAGCAAAACCTCAACCCTTCAGGCACCTGCCAATCTGTTCAAACTACGGTTTGGCTGAGCAACAATTTTTGAAGTATGCATTTGATTGATATAACCAACATATTCCCATTATCCTCATATTCCCATTCCTACAACTCAAAACAACTTTTATCTTCTCTTTCTGTACTTCAGATAATGACCAACATCCTTTGATGGTCCACAATGGATTAAACTGGAAATTGTTTAATCCACCCTGTCTCATCATTTTTATAACATTAGCCCTCATAAACCAAGGCCCTTTTGCATATGCCATTCCTTGTAAACAGAATTCTTTCAACTCCCTTTTCTTCTGTGAAGTCTATTTATTTTCAAAACTCAGCTTAATATATTTATTTACCTTCCCCAATCACCCTAGTCAAATTACATATCCATGTATGTATTATCCTAAAGTGTAGACTTTATATAACACATACATCATTTTTGTGATTTTTGTATTAAGATTCAGGGGCATGAAGGATGTTTATTTTTTTGCTCTTCTTTGTAATCCCAATGTCAAACATGGGTTCTAGTATATAAGAAGTACTCCACAAATAATTGTTGAATGGATTAAAAAACATAAAAGGATTATTATTAAGTTAAACCCATACTTGATTGGAGTATAGATTTATGAAAAAAAAAAATATATATATATATATGTACATATATATGTATTTTTTAAAAATTTATATTCTGCATATATCTGTCTACATGCACAAATATCAGTTAATTCAAACAGTTTTACCCTAGTCAATGTGCAAGATAAATTTGGATGAAACCTTGATTTTGCAGACAAGAATGGACTCTCAATTAAATTCAATATAGAAAATATAAACAATGAAAAATTGAACTTAATGGAAATTCATGTATTCTGAGTGGCCTTACTTTATGTGAATCTATTCTGTCATTTTTAATGTCATTGACATTCAAAGTAGTTTAGCAGACATCAACATATTTAAACTCAAAATTCCAAGTTTGTAAATGGTTAATAGGAACTTTTTTTAAAGAAAAGCATCCAGCTATTAATTATTCAGAACAAAATACAGTTTGCAGTTTATCCCAGCTTATTTTTTTTTCCTTCAGAAGTCCTAAGGGATTTTTTGTTGAGTGATTAGAATCACATGAGATTGAAGGGATGAGCATGGTTAGAAGTAATGAGAGGAAGCAAATTTCTAAGATGACCAGAAATTGAATAGAGTTGTATGATCACTTTCTAGATAGTAGGAAGGGCAGAGACAAATAGACATGGTTGGCCTGATCTTTAAGGGACTTTCAGTTAAGATGACTGGTATGTAATATATTGGGTCAAGTTAACAAGTTCAATGACCTAAGTTCAGTGCCATGAGTATCAGAAACACTGACTTCCTTAGGGTCATAAAAGTCAACAATAAGATTGGCTCCACCTGTACACAGTTAGATGTTTCCAGTCAGATACTGGCTGGTGGTAAACATTTTGAAGACTAGCAAACATTTCAGGTAGAACCCTTCATCTGTTCTTTTTCTGAACCAGTTTGAAGGCACCAAAATGGAAGAGGAGGTGATGTTTGTGAGAAAATGCTGAGTATCTCCCACCAAACAATGACTATTTATCTGTTGAATGAAGCTCAGCTTATGAGAGAATGTTGAGTAAGTTCAACATACTGTAGGAAGTGTGGTAGATAGAATGATGTTTGTGTAAAACAAACATTTTTTGCTATTGTGTACATGCATTCATCTATTCAACAATTAGGAGTTGGGCACCTACTGTGTCCAGTCCAATAGAGTTAAGCAAATCAAATTTAATTATAAATTGACTAGGAGAGTAAGCCAACAATTTAATAGATCAACAAAATAGTTTACAGTGTTCAATAAAAACATGAAGGAGATAAATACAGGATACATTTTAGAATATCTAATGAGAGATTCCTTAACTCATAGAGGTTCTATAATTAGGGAAATTTAAAAATGGTGTATGTCTCATGAAATTAAGTTTTTTTTAAAAAAGTAAAGTATAAAGTACCCCAAGAACAAAACAGAAAGTTTGTTCCACATGGAAAATTGCTCTAAAGATAGAGTGATAGGAGATGGAACAAATAGAATTAATGACTCTATCATAGTTGAAAAATGGGGTTTACTCAGTCAAATATTTTGTCTGTATCTATCATGTGCCAGTAATGCTATTTTCCTGGCGTTGAATTGTATAGTATTTTAGAGTTTTCAATTTATTGGTTTTCTAAGTGTCCATGAAATAGACTAGGAAAATATAATCAAGCACAATTTACAAGTCACTGTCCCAAATGGTGGAGATGTAGCACTGAAGGTTCCTGCCTTGTGGGGTTCACATTATAGAACAAAATTAAATAAGTACATTCATCTCTACATGCTTGCACTCATAGCAGACACACACAATTTTATATATATATATATATATATGTACATATATATATAAATTTGTGTGTGTGTATATATATATACACACACACATACATACATACATACACACACAAAATGCATGTTGAATGATGGTCTATTTAAAAAGTAGAAGGAAGGCAAAAGATGATAAAGGATGTCAAGTAGACTTGGATGACCTGGCTTATCTGGTTATGCTTTACATGAAATAATCAGTGGACTCCTCATTGATAAAGTGACATTGGAACAGAGACACGAAGAAGACAAGAGAGAGAGCTAGAAGAAGGTAATAAAAATCACGAAGACTGTGGGTCAGGAGCCTGGGGAGGGAACAGCACAACCAGACGACATGATCAGAAAACATAGGGACAAGTCATCTAAAAGGGATGGAAAGCCATTTTAAAAATCTACAGAGTAAACAATATCAAAGCCTTTCTTTCATACCATGTATATAACCACTCTCATTAATTTGATGGGAAGGAATTCAGTGTTCTCTCAGATAAATACATTCCCTTAACATTCTCCTGGAAGAAAGATAAAGCAATCTTTCAATGTGACTTTCATCATTTCCTTTTCAAAAATAATTTCATTTATTTAGTATGTCTTTATAGTTTAATTAAATGCCATCAATTAGGAATTCATCACAGTTGTGGCTGGGCATTTTGTTTGTGTGTTTGTGGAGAGATAATCAATGGAACAAGAAATTGGAATGAAATTATTTTCTATGACTTCCAGTTCTGTGGCCTTTTCGTATTCATATTTTAAGTAATTTTGTGCTCATTTTCAGTATTGAATTTTCAAGTAGCTAGAATTGTTGCATGAAAGAGTTCTGAAAACTATATGAACTATGTTATGAGCTTTTATATTTTTAAACAATTTTATAAACTGATATAGATGTTCATGTCTTCCTTACCTATGAATAATAAATTGCCAAACAATTTCACATGAAAGTTTTTGTGTGAATCAATTTAAAAGTGTCACATCTGTGCACTGTGCATAAGCTTCCCCATCATTTGTACTACTCACATAAATACCGGCAATGTCACACGAAGTTCAATTTTTAAAAAATGCTGAATGTCATACCCTTTGTTTTTTAAATACTTGGACCATTTTTTCCAAAGTAATTCTAAATCAGTAATTTTTACACCACGCTTGACTTAACAGTAGTTGGTAACATAAATTTCATGTGCCATTTTGGGATTCTTATATGCACATTCTTATATACATTCTTATATGTGTTTTAGAACGAGGAGCCCGTGTTTTCTAGAGATGGCAGTAAATTCTTTATGACGGTTCCTGTAAAGCAGGGGGGGCGTGGAGAATTCCATCACATAGCTATGTTCCTCATCCAGGTAAGTGCTGGCTCCATTCTGTAGCTCAACTTGATTGTTATTATGTCCCTGAAAGTCCAATTCTTGTGGAGTTTTGAGCCTCTGTGAAGCTCTCTCATACCCAACTCATAGACATTTTAAGAGAAGAACCCAGTCCATAGTCATAAATGTAAGTGGTAATCATACACAGAACAGTCTCAGAAGGCAATTAAATATATTGAGTTGTACATGTGTGTTATGGAATGAGGACCTTGGAGTAAAAAATATAATCAATGAAAAGCATCCAACTTTCAAAGACCTGAGGACAATCTAGAGGAAGAATTTTATCCAACATATACTTATTACCATTTTGTACAAATAATATTTTCAAGGAGTTATAAAAATTTTAAATGCTCAAAGCAATTTCAATGTCCACCAAAATTGAGTGGATGAATAAATTAAACCCACACACACAGAAAAACACAATGTAGATTTAAAAAAAAACTGTGTAAGATGAATTTTTATGTATTGTCAAAGACACAGGACCTGTATAATATACTTGTGGTCTTTTTGATAAAAGTAGGGAATTTTTTGCTTTCCTCTAAACTTTAAAAGAATGTTAACAGTTAAAAATGTTTGGTTAATTATTTAAAAACTCAGTAAATTCACAAGTTGTTTTCAATATGTCAAGATTAATATCAAACATTCTAATAACAAACATTCTTGAGGAAATAAAGAATTCTTCAAAATCATCACAGTGTCATAGGTAAAAGTTTTATAATGATAAATATTTGTGGTTACGTTGTAATCTTTATGACAGTTTTACAAACAAGCCAGAATCATTTCATAGAAACAAAGTACAAACTAAAGAGAAGGTGGCAGCCAGGTGAGGTGGTGTAAACCTATAATCCCAGCAGCTAAGGAGGCTGAGGCAGTAAGATGATGAGTACAAAACCAGCCTCAGCAACTTACCAAAGTCCTAAGCAACTTAGCAAGACCCTGTCTCTAAATAAAATATAAAAATGGGTTGGAGATATGGTTCAGTGTTTAAGCACCCATGGGTTCAATCCCCAGTACCCATCCCCACCAAAAATTGAAAAAGAAAAATGTGCCAAAAACTTCCTAAGTATCTTGGCTACTTTGACATTTACAGAATTTTTGGTCTTGTACACATTCTAAAGTAATTATTGCTACCTGTACATATTTAAATTAATCAGCCTAAAGCTTTGAAGCCTCAATATCTTGTGTCAATGGGTTTAAAATTCAAAGCTTGTCCAAGGTCTCTTTTATTAAAATAATTGCCAAGGATTTTACATTAATTTTCATGAAGGCTGAAATAAATAATTAGGAACATACATGATGATGTAGATTGAACATACAGAGATGTAGATTTTTATATATATATATATATATATATATATATATATATATATATATTAAGTGATAAAAACTAAATTTAAACTAATGTCATCCCTTCTATGTTCTAAATAAATGTATGCATTCAATGATGAGTAACGTTTTGTCAATCAAGGCAAACCATTAAACTATATCAGGCAGGTAGCATTTTATATTAATATTTTCATTTTTTAAAAAAAATGTGAACCAGAAATATCACTAGCAATTAATTTACTTAACTTTTGCTAAGAGTAAACTTTTGTTATAACAAACACTGGTTAAATATCTTGGACAAAAACAAAATTCATGCTTTTCAAGTCAAATAAATAATTGTGGCATTTTGTTGAATTTTAATTTCCAGTAATTTATATTTAACAAGCTGTGTAAATATCTAAGTAGCAAAGATCATGTACAAATCATGGATACTGAAAAGACATAGCAGAGGATAGGATGAATGCACACTATGTCTTTATATGTACAATTCCAAAAAGTAGAAAATCTGTTCAACATATCAGCAGGAAAAAATGGAGCCAAGTATATTAGTGGACAAATGATGAGGGCAGCCTATGGAGACTGTGGAGAGTTAGTTTACACAACTAAGCAAAAATTGCTTGTTAAGTTGTGGAAAAAGAAAGAAAACCCTTCTGTGCCCAATGGAAGCAGCCTGACATGCAATCTAATTGGTTATTTCTAAAATTTTCAGAAGAGCATCATAGAGCAGATGTGTTTGTTTTGTGTCTTTTCTATTATGGAGATTCTAGCAAAACCTCCAGTAAAGGAAAAACATCTTGCTCCATTCTGGTTGCTCTTCAAGCCTATTTATGGGTTGCCACACTGAGAAATTACCATGACTACATGATTACTTATGGATATTCTGACAATTGACTAAAATTAATCTGTTTTTTAATGAGTCAGATTTTGTGCTTATGTAAATACAATTTTACCTGAGTTTACACACATGCATGCATCATATTATTTTAGGAAAAAGTTCAAAACTACTTGCTTCAGCTAATTGCAGTAGCACACGCCTACAATCCCAGAGACTCTGGAGACAGGCAGGAGGACTAAAGCCAGCCTCAGCAACAGGAAGGCATTAAGCAACTCAGTGAGACCCTGTCTCTAAATAAAATACAAAATAAGGCTGGGGTTGTGCCTCAGTGTTCAAGTGCCCCTGAGTTCAATCCCCAGTATACCACCCCCCCAACACAAACGCAAAAAAACACTTGCTTGCTTCAATTTAATAATATCTAATATAAAAAATGTTTTGTGAATTTTGTTAGCCTGCCTTGTTACTTTATATACACTATAAAAATTTGAAAAATTCAAAGCTGAATAAACTAAATACAATATATAAAATTGCCCACAATCTCATCATCTCACATTCTGATATCTTTAATAAATTTCTGCATATATTTCCAATTTCTTTTTATACTAAAATATGTAGTTTTCCTTTAAAGACTGCAAGCAAATCATAATTTAGGTTTGGCAATATTTAAAGAATAACTTTTCTCACATCATTTAATTGTGTTCCTAATATTTAACATTTAATATTTTTTTAAGTGTGATTTTAATTTCTGTTCAATATTCCCTCAAGTAGATGTATTATTATTCTGTATTTAAATGAACCAATTTTCTTCATTATTAAAGTGATTTCTATTTTGATATTAGAAGTAATTCAGGAACAAGCACTCTTATGCATAAACACTTTTTTTCCATTTACAGTTATTCCCATGAAAATGACATTCTAGTTGTTAAAAGGCATTTAGGTAAAGCCTATGCATGTGTAATATATTTGTTTAAGTATTGATATGTAGTGGAAATTTGATCTTGCAAAACAGCACAAAATTTGCTGTCTAAATAGTAACACATACCAATGTTGATGACCTTGTACTTGTCTTCCTGCTCTTTCTGTTCTTTTGTACCTTCAACATGAGAAGTGACGGGACCAGGAGGCTTTGCCCCCTCAGTCAGAAAGACCACCCCTGCACATCTTTGTGCTCGGCTGAGAGCATCCCACTTCACTCACAACCTGTTTATTTAAATGAAATTAGTACATTTTTGCAAACATTTTGCTGTCTTTTATAATCAGTGACTAGATAAAAACCATTGAAGGGCAACAAACTGAGTTATTGCTTTCAACCTATTTTTATTGTAGTGAAAGTTATCATTACAAATACAATAGTGTTTTTTCCTTTATTTACAGAAGCTAGTCCTTGTTAAAATAATTGCAAAAAATAAAAAATAAATAAGATTGGATTGATGTATTTTCCTCTGTCTTCTCCCTTTAAACATGGTTGTAATTTTATATAAATTATACATTATATCCTGAAATTTTAAATTTAGATTTTCAATGCAAACTTTTCCCATAATGCTACTTAAAAACAAAAAACAAAAACAAAAACCTTTAGATTATTAGCATTTAGTTGATTGGATGCAGATAGATAATCATAATTGTTAAGTGTTTAATTGAATGGCAATTTATTGTAACTATAGATGGCACTGTACATAAAGCTTATTGAAGTTATTAATTATTACTTTAATATTGATAAATTAGCAGAACTGGAATTCTTTAATTAAATGTAAAATATTTCTATTCCCTTATACATGTATTTCCCAATTACTTTTATTATGAATATGTAAAGGCATGCATTGTGAGCATTTTCTTATTTTCACATATTCAATTAAAAGCAATATTTAAAAAATATGACTTTTCTAAATTTCTGTAGTGCTAAAATAACTTCTTCTGAACAATCAAGTCTATGCTACTATATGTGAAATCGTTCTTCTCCACCATTATTGACTATGTGCATATTAATATCCACTTATGTACTTTCTTTAACGTACCTCCTGAAGTTATCAGTGAGGTTAAATTTTTTTTCTTTTTCTTTTTTTTAATCACTTCAGATATTCTCCCCTTCCTTCCCAAATAATATTTATTAAGTAGACCTCTAAGTTATGGACTCCCATTTCAGGAACTATAATATCACACCTCCTGCAATTCAATTCAGGCTTCAATGAAAAGCTTTTATCAAAGGAATGGGACCTTTTCTTTCTTTTTTTTTAATCAAATATGGGGTAAGCACGGTTCCCATTATATTAAGTGGTTCAGATTTGTGGACACAAGCAACTATAATGTCATCTTTTAAAATTATGTTAAATGAAAAATCACATGTTGGTGAATCCATTTACTTTGTCTATTTAACAACATGAGGTTTTACCCATGAGAGCTAATGATTTCACTTGGAACACATCTATGTGCCATTATTCATTACAAATACTGTAGAAAAACAACATGCCCCCAATTCACAATTCTATCACCTAATCAACCCAATAAAATTTTTTCATTAAATTTCACTGGAGTATCTGATTAGGACATTGTCTAAAAACAATTAGCTCATTTAATGTGATGAATAGACAGTAAATTAAAGCATTCTATTTTTAAGCACTACAACATTTTCCTTATTTAGAAGATATAAAAGTGAAACAGAATTCAGATAATTGAATGAACAGGCAAAAAGCAAAGGTACCATTAAATTTTTACTGACATCAACATATCTTTATTTCACAAATATAAATATAAAATTGATATTTAACTTCTTGGACTAAGATAAAATTTCCAACCAAGTCAGGAGAGGTATCTGAGGCCTAATTCCAAATAAAACCACTATATTCTGGATTTTTAGGCTTCTTTTAAGAATGAACAAAATCTCCAATTTTAATGCGTTTCTTTCCCCTAAAATTAGAGTGGACATGTGAGTTCAATTTGAAGTATGTTTCCATATTGCTTCATTCAGAGGTCTATTATGTTTTTACATTCATATTCAAGCGTTTCTGTTCTACCAATTAATATAGCAGAGATTATGGATGCAATGAAAGAAAGAAATTATGTTGTGGAGTAAAAATTTTTATTTTCTGCTATATTAAACTTTCTCTCCTGAGACTGTATTTCTGGTGAAAGTATTTGAAAAGCTAACTGGAATACAGATATCCCTAATGCAAGGCAGTCAAGACCCTTGCTATGTATTTTTTTTATGAACTATAGAGTAATCTACTATATTCTGATTGTTATTGGAGTTATTTACTTTGCATCTGGATCAAAATTAATGTGTTCACTGTTATGAAACTCAGTATCCCAGTATGTATGTATGTATGTATATATATATATATATATATATATATATATATATATATATATATATAGTATTGGAAATTAAGTCTAGGCTATAATATGTGGAATGGGGATTCAACTTATTTCCCAGCTCATATTTACCTTGGTAAAAATATAAAAAGCAAGGCAATTACAGATGTTTGAAATAAAATCAAAAGCTTGTGAGGTTCTTAGTATGACTCTCAACAAGAGATGTTTTCTTCTTACACTTAGAAGCAAAATATTTTGAAGTAAATGGACCTTTGAAGTCAATAGTGTAAAATTTTATTCCTGTGTTCACTGAGTTCAAAAATTTTTCAAAGCATTGAATTTTTTGCTCAGGATCATTTAAATGCAGTCTCTCTCTCTCTCTCTCTCTCTCTCTCTCTCTCTCACACACACACACACACACACACACACACACACGCGCACACATATTAAATTCTCTGAAAAAGAAACTAATCAACCTAGAAATCTGTGAATGAAAATTTGTCCTGACATTTAGAAATATTGAGCAAGTTTTCTTTATTAATGTTGTAAGAATTCTTTCATCCTTTATATTGAGATTAAAGATGCACTAAAACATACAGATATTAGTATTCTGATCTTGACACATTCATGAAAGAACTTGAAAATAAGTGAGGATATCTATCCACACAGTTACTGTCCTATGGAAGCTTGACCACAAAATGTCTGAATTTCGAATTTCACATCCACCTTAGGTTGTATCTGTCTAAAATCTCACAAATTATGTTTCATATTACATTTTACATTTATACCTTTAGTTCACAAATACTTGCAAATGACAGTAGTGCCTTAGACAGTATACCTCCAATGAAAAGTTTAAAACTTACTACTAGCATCATAAAGTAGAAATCAGGAGGAAACTGGAAAAAAATAAAAAAACAAGAACAACAAATAAATTCATTGAAAGGTATTCAAGGAAAAATAAAGAGAAATCTAAAAATATGCTAAGGAGATAAATGAAAACCTCCAACAGAATGAAAATAAAGAAAAACAAAGTATCAGACATAGCTACAACTTAAAATCTAACTGATTCCATACTGGAGTTCTTAAATGAGATTAATAAGAAAACAGTGGAAGAGATAATATTTAAAATCATGATATAACAACTGTAAGCAACAACAAAAGTATTCTATAATCCAAAGAAGATATCTGTGTAAGGTTGATAAAAACATTATTAACATTATTAATGTAAACTTAAATTGTATAGCTAAAATGCAAACCTAGCACCAGATTTTGAAGCACTAACTCTTTAGACATAGTATTCATGATAAATACATAAAAATTGAAAGAGGTCTTTAACAGTGTATCAATTACAATAAAAAAATGTGTTGACCTAATCTACACAGTAAAAGAAAAACTGATTTTCAGTTTGTCTTCTGTAAAGAATCCAATTCAATCCTTTATGCAAAATAGACATCTAAAATAAAATTATTCAGTAAGGCTAAAAACTTGATACCAAATAAGAGAACATTTATTCTCAAAGCATTAAAGATGAACAAAAGAAAATAAATTATAAAAAATATATAGTATATATATATATAGTATATAGTAGTTAAAAATATATAGTATATATATATATAGTATATAGTAGTTAAAAATATATAGTATATATATAGTATATATATATATAGTATATAGTAGTTAAAAATCTATATCTGAGCCATAGACAGCATATGGTATTCAACATTATAGTATTCTATGGTATTCAACAAAATCATTATTTAGAAATCTTAGAGTCACACAAAAACTAATGTTAGCTCTGAGTAGAAGTGAGTTAAGTGGACCCAAGACTTGAGACTATAGATATATCATAGGTAGATAATTAGGATATATTAATATAATTATAAATATTTGAACACACATCAATAAAAGATAATATATTCCCTTCAATTTTATATGAGACATTAACAAAATTGAACACATACAGGACAAAGAAGAAAAACTCACTGACTTCTGTAAGCAAGAATGTTGTTGTATCCACCTAAAACTAAAAAATGAATATTAAAAAAGGGGGGGCTGGGATTGTGGCTCAAGTGGTAGAGTGCTCACCTAGAATGCATGAGACACTTTGTTAGATCCTCAGCACCACATAAAAAAAATAAAATTAAAATATTGTATCCACATAAAACTAAAAGATATGTATAAAAATAATGTAATCACAGTGTAATATCCTAGAGATCAGAAAGACTGTGTGTGTGGTGTGTGGTGTGTGTGTGTGTGTGTGTGTGTGTGTGTGTGTGTGTGTGTTACTGGAGTTTATACTGGGGCACTATACCACTGAGCAACATTCTCCAAATCTCCAGCTTTTTTTTTTTTTTTGAGACAAGGTATCATTAATTTGCTGAGGCTGGTCTCCAACTTTGTGATCATTCTACTTCAGCTTCTTGAGTCACTGGAATTACAGGTGTATACCACCACATGCTGCTCCATATTACATTTTTAACAGGTTTTCTATGTAGAATATATAAAATTTAAATTTTCTCAATTTTACCATTCTCTGCAGAATTAAAACCAAAATTGCAAATTTATAAAATATCAATAATAATATGAAGAAGAATGATAGCATGTATTCTCACAATCAGTGGTCAGAATAAAATACCGAGCTTTAAGTAATTATAAAAATGTAAATGAAAGAATAGAATCAAATGTATTGGATTCTCAACTCAAACACCTAGAAAGCAATTGGTAAAAATCAACATAAGACATAAAGGTGTAAGGAATTATGTTTGAAGCAGAAAACCAAGTGGTTATAAACAGAAAGAATAGAACTAATAAATTAAAAAATAATGCTTCTTCTTTGCAAAGAAAGAAGGAAAAGAAGAAAGAATGAGAAAATGGAAATAAGGGAAAACAAAACTTGATCCAAGTCAACAAGAGAGATTTAAAAAATAAAGTAAAATTATTATTACGATGATGATGATGGTGGTGGTGGTGGTACCAGGGATTGAACCTAGGAGCACTCAACCACTACAAAACATCTCTAACCCTTTTGCACATTTTGCTTAGAGACAAGGTCTAACTGAGTTGCTTAGGATCACACTAAATTGATGAGGCTGGCTTTGAACTTGAAATCCCCCTGCCTCAGGCCTTCCAAACAGCTGGGATTATAGGTGTGCACCACACTCCCAGTAAGAAAGTAAAATTAGACATGATAAGAAATGACTATTGGAACCAAAAGATATTTTAATAAACCATTAGAGAATATTTCTAGAACTCTATACCAATTTATTTGAAATTTTATTTGAAATGAACAATTTCCTGAGGAATACATTTAGCCAAAATTGTCCCCAGGATATAGAGAGCTTTAACTGACTTATGACACAGATGAAATAAAATCTTACCAAAGAATCATGCCACAAAGGAGTGCCAGGCTTATATGACTTATTTTACAGAGAATAATTCCAGGCTTTGACAGGTAATCCCACATAAGTTATACTGTGCTACAGCATAGATTTTCTTTTTAATAAAAATTGTGAAAATTTTTACAAAACTTAATACTAAATTCTCTTTATAAAACCTAAAATTTACACATCTCTGCCTAAAATATAATATTTATTTAGAAAAGAGATATCACCTACATTTCCATTGCAGTCAGGGACTAAAAAAGATATATGCTATTGCTACTTTAAACATTGCATTGGAGGAATTATTTAACATAAAATCATAGAAAAGTTAATAAATGGTCATAAACTTGGAAAAGTATTCAGTAAGAGAACAGATATTTAAAATAAAAATAATAGATTCATTATATGTAAAAATCAATTAGAATTTGTAATGAAAGGAAAAGTACTTTTTATAAAAATATATATTTAGCAATAAATATGAAATTGAAATATAAATGGACAAACTTTTTGTGAGGAAAGTTTCAGAATGTTCCTGAAAGATAGTCAGATAGGCTTAAACAAATGTGAAAACTTCTTATTCTTGGCCAGATTTATAATATTCAATAAATAATAATATTGAAATAATATTAATTCAATTAAAAATTCTACAGTTTTTATAATTATTTATTTGTAGTAAAGTTTGTGCTGAAATGTTTTATGTAAAGTTGTCTAAACTGCACAGCTTCTAATCATTTAGGAAAGAGTGATCAAAGTCTTATGTTCCTACCAGTCTGCTGTCAAGTTCATGCACAGGCACGTGCTCACCTGAAGTTTTCTGAGTGATTTTTCTATAGCTCAGGAATAAAGGTGCAGTCCAGTGTCCTTTTGTGTTTCTAGGAGTGTGTGTGTCTCCTGGAGATTTAAGACAGAAAACTGAAGGTTAGCAGAGAACTAAAAAATTAAATGTGGCACCAGCAGTTGGTATTTTCATGTTTACTAGTAGAGAGGTGCTGGTTAAATAAAAAGAAAATCAATATCTTCTATTTCTTTGCAGAGTAAAAGTGAGCAAATTACTGTGCGGCATTTGACATCAGGAAACTGGGAAGTGATAAAGATTTTGGCTTATGATGAAACGACTCAAAAAATGTGAGTGCTTTTTGGTTTTCACGTCAGGCAGGAAGTCAGATTTTTCAAATGAGATCTTTTCTACTAGATTTGTTTTGCTTACCATCCTAGTGAAAATAGCCAGCCATGTAAAGAATAATCTCTTTTTAAAGACTTCTATACTTCACTTAAAGACACCTTACACAGAAGCATACACATGACACAGATTATGAAAAAAGGTGACGATTTTATAAAGAACAAAATGTACGTTTTTCAGATGGATCAAAGTCCTGTGGTTGAACAACAAAACAGCACTTGCTTGTTTTTCCACAGTTTAGAAAATTCAAGTGAAAGCTGAGTGTGACAAAGATACATCATTACTGATGTTTGTGCTGTTTTCTCTCCTGGACAGTTACTTCTTGAGCACCGAGTCTTCTCCCAGAGGGAGGCAGCTGTACAGGTAGGCACTGTGAAAGGATCTCCTGACAGGTGGGCTTCTTAATAGCCATTAACCCAAAATGATGAAGAGGTGCAAAATTTTGAAATGTCATTTTCAGCATGGCTAGGAAACAGCCATCATGTGATAAAACCTCATATTCTTGGTCTCATCTCTTGTTTCTGGGTCCTCTATGAGTCTGAAGGATTATACCTAAAAAAAGGAGACTTTATCTGCTTTTAGTTTCAGGATCTCTCTCTCTCTCTCTCTCTCTCTCTCTCTCTCTCTCTCTCTCTCCCTCCCTCCCTCCATCCCTCCCTCCCTCCCTCCCTCCTCCTCTCTCCCTCTCTCCCTCTCTCTCTATCCTCCTCTCTCCCTCTCTTCCTCTCTCCCTCTCTTCCTCTCTCCCTCTCTTCCTCTCTCCCTCTCTCTCTATAATTTGCTTCTCTCGATTCTCCACATTATTTGAACTTTATGTATCTTCCCCAGTATCCACTTCTTCTGCTGAGTCTCATTTTGAATTTTTGCTGCATTAATGTGGCACATATATAATTTATTCCTAAATAAAAAACATAATAGTTCTGTGAGCACTTATCAAGAGTATCAAGCAGAAGCTTCCTTTTTTTCCCCATAGTTCATAAAATCCAATGAGATTGCTGTGGGAGAGGCATCCTTATTTAAGGAATGTTCATCACATAACTAAAACAAAACAATGCATGGAGGAGGAATATTTACAGCTGCCCAATTTTCCCAAAATGTAGAGCTGTATTCATAGAAAGAGCTTACTTATCATTACACATTTACTTATCATTACAATGTCTCCTCACTCACAAAGCATTCTTCAGACTTTACAAGAAAGGACTTTTATTTTGGGGGCAGCCAATGACCTATTAATTCTAGACTTCATATACACTTTCTAATTTTCACTTCATAGGTCCATTTTTTAAGTGTCAAAACTGCCATGTCCTATTTTAAGTGGAAATGCATCATGTTTGAAGAAGTAGCACCTCTGATTCTTACCAAGTAGCCGAGATGTTCCTTTGAGAGCAAAACCTAACTCCCCCTAATTCGCCCCTGCACTCTCATTCATGTACAATTCTCTTTCCTACAAAGCAATCCCTCCTTCTTATCATACCTCCCAGAAGCTCATTTTCTTTATTATTCTCTGGGACTTTCTGGAACTCATGTTCCCAAATTCTGACGACTTTCATTATCTTCTACTGAAGAAAAGCTGTTTGTTAAGAGATATCAATTCAAATTTTGGTTTAGAGGTGTTAATCAAAAGTTCTGCTCACTTTTTCTTTCTGGTGACCTTAAGCTTATCTTCTTGAAACACATATTATAATTAATGCACAATCATTCAGAGGCTGAAAATATTTATTTGATCATTGTTTTATTATTTCTATTTTATAAAACTCTTAAAATAAAAATAACCATGTCAGGATTTAAGATTGGTTAAGGTGAGCAAATGGAAATGCCTCAATCTCCCTTCCTTTTACCATTGTAAAATGTGATTTGAATCACAATGAATCCTAAGATTTGTGAGCTTGCCTCATCTTTCTCCTGAGGAGGCAGAGCAGTCAATATATCTATGACCTGTACTAGTGTAACCAACTGTGCTATAAAGAAAATGTAGTACCAATAAATTTTCCCTTAAATAGCTCATCAAATGCCAGTTGGCTTGACTGTAAGATAATGTTAGTGTTTGATCCAGAAAACTCAATCAGTGTCTTGCTTAAGCTATAAAAATGGTCAATGGTTGACTTAATGTATGGCCCCAGAGTTCCCTGCATACTCAGAACTATATTAACATAGTTGGTGTTACATTTGTTTAGTTTCAAATTCGCATTTCTTATTCTGCAATCTCATAATCTAAATAATGAGAAAATATCAGCATAAATCTCTAGGGAGCTTGGATCTAAACACTTCATGGAAGCATAGAAAGAGAAAAGTTTTAAGTCTTAGTCACTGTATTGCTGTGTGAAAGTGGGACAATTTCTAAGGCTCTCTGAGTTGCTGGTTATACAATATTCTGATATAACTAATGAAACTGGATTATATACCTAAAATGGCTAAAATGGTAAATTTTATGTTCTATATATTTTATCACAATCAACAACATAAATGGATATGATTATCTTATAAGTCATCATACTGGTAAACTAGCTAAATTGTTTTACATGCCTAGTAAATACATATTATATTGCCTTTAGTAAAGTTAAAGTATGAATTGTAATTAGCTTGCAATGTTTCAAATGTGTGAAATTTTGACTTGTGAACTATAATTAACATTCAACCTCAATTGCTTCTGGTGCTTCTGGTACCCACTTTAACACCGCTGGCTCCATCCCATGACTGTAGCACACTGCATGTTGAAACCAATGTGACTATTATTTGTATATAAATTCCCAAATCATGTTTCATTCCAAAATGCAACTGAGAAAATTTTGTACAATTTTTAAAAGGTATTCTCAGTTATATTTTCATCCATTAAGTAGGATAATATCATTTATAAAATAAGACATTCAATATAAGTAATTTAACCTTGGGTGAATATGTCTGCCCCATAATGTTAAGCACCATTATTGTAAAATAAAGATGATGATAACTTTTCTCTTTACCTCCTGTATTTATTAAAGCATGTATTATCATTAGCATTATATGTTTTATAATAAAAAATTACTTTTCTTTACCTAACATTTTACTGCAAAGTTCTTAATTCTCTGAAAAAATACCCACAAAACAAAATTATACCTCTTTATATGGTTTAGTTTCATTATATTTTAATCTTGAGATGCTTCCATTTGGAAGAAAGACTCCCCCATGTAACAATTCCAATAAGTACTTTTTACTGCAGGTACTTTGGGAGGAAAACTATGAAATTGATGCCAAATTCTAATGCTTAGACTATTAAGTTTAGAAAATCATAAGCTTGACTTTGTGTGAATTATGGAAATATTTATTTATTTTTTGAACTGACATTTATCAGTGACTATCTCTTTCTATCTGTGGCCAATTTCCTTTAAGTCTGAAAAGTACAAAAATATGTGTAAAGAAAATGCAAATAACAATAAGTTACATTGAGTCCTATGGAAATCAGTTTCTTTATAGCCATATATAAATACATATTACATATATACAGGCATGCATAATTTTAATTTTATTACAGAGAAGAAAAATGTGTGTGTCTGAACATTAATAAAGAAAATTCATTTTGTATGTGTATGGTGAGTCATAATTTATAAGGAACTTCTGTGCAAGCACTGATGTAGCTTTTCTGTTTAAGTTACATTTTATTTAAATGTGATATACACATTCAAGTAACTTCTAACTTTCATTTTCTTTCTCCAGTGCTTCTACTGAAGGATTGTTAAATCGCCAATGCATTTCATGTAATTTTATGAAGGAACAATGTACATATTTTGATGCCAGTTTTAGTCCCTTGAATCAACATTTTTTATTATTCTGTGAAGGTAAGGTAACATAGGATTTCTGATTGCATTTGATGAGTTATCTATTACTACCATAAATAAATTTAACTGTTATACATTAGAGATACAAATTTTATTTACATATTTCATTTAGAATTAGCAATTAGGAGTGAGACCTCATGTATATATAATTGATAAAGGCTATATGAACATGGGTATTTTTAAAAAGGTGAATATACATTGATGAACTCAGCTATTTAAGAAAAGTAGCAGTGTTGTTACAACAATGTGTTTGTTGTTAAAACATTTTGGATATATGGAAAATGAAATTTCTCTGTTCCTGTTTTCATTAGTTCTGAGCAATCCCATCACCCCTATTACTTCTGTTATTTGACAGTATGCCATAATCTTCCAAGATTATATAGTATTTCTAGAATGTTCTTAAGAATCATTTACTCTTTAATCTGATGCTCTGTTTTCTGAAAACAAATTGGAATCCATGTGCCCTCTTATAATGTGATGAATTGAGTGCTCCTCCTTCCGTCTAAACATTAAGCTGTTCTTTTTTAAGATAGAGTAAGGAATACACTAACATTGGCTCTTTTTTAGTTATTGTTCTCTTGGTATCCAAAATGAAGTAATCAAAAGAGAAAAATACCTCTTTAATGATACCAGGGGGAAAAAATTGGGTTTTTAGATAGAGTTCCTAATTAAGAAGGGAGGTTCAAGATAACATCTTATGGTAAAAAAACTTAACTTATATATTTTAAATATTTGAGATTTTGGTTAATGTATTTTTAAATAAACATATGATCAGCCCCCTTTTTCATTATCTTTTAGGTAAAAGTTTCAAGTTTAAATAAATTCTTTCTTTCTTGACTGATTACAAATAGAATTAAATTGTGTATCAGCTGATGGGCAATAAAAGTCATGAATCAACTTCCTCAACATCAGTGATTGTTGTATAAAGACTAAAGATAGAAGAGTACAACACATAGGGCTGGCTAACATCAAAGATGTATATAAATAAAAGGCATTTGGGAACAGGAAGGTTTTAGCAAAAATCTATGGAAATAGTGCTACTCCCCAGAGTTCTTAATTCTCTGAACAAAATACCCACAAAACAGATTATACCTCTTTATATGGTTCAGTTTCATTACATTTTAATCTTGAAATGCTTCCATTTGGAAAAAAAGATTCCGCCATGTAACAGTTCCAATAAGTATTACTTAGATGTCTTTAAAAATATTTATATACTTATATTTTTAACATCAGGTCCAAGAGTCCCAGTGGTGAGCCTACATAATACGGACAACCCAGCAAGTGAGTACACAGGATGTTGCTTTAGACTACTTCTGCCTGGCATTGACATAGGCCATTATATGTTTTTCAAGATGTCTGAAGAACCTTCTTCAGATCCATCATGGGGAAATGTGTGTGGACACCATCAATTTGACACTATATAAGTAAGAATGACAAAAAATCAAGTGGCTTGATTTATCTTACAGCTGGAATTGGATCTTAGCTGCCTAAGATGGGGTACCTACTATCTACCTCAATCCCATGATGAATTATGAATAAGACAGGTGCATTTCAACCTTCTGAACCCTTCATTCTTTATGGGCCTCATGTAGGTTGTTCCTCTAGAACAATACCTTATATGGACATTTCGAATAATTATGAAAAATATATTATTTTATAAATGTTATGCTGTCTTAAAGATATCTTCTAGTTTAATATACTCACTTTTATTCATTTTATGTTTATTCAACTTTATTTTTAAGTAGATATATACATTATCAAGCAAAGTGACCAAGGCTAAGGCAATATTGTGTTTATGTACTTGGCAGTAGAGTGGTTAAATAAACATATGCTTGAGCTAAGTTTAGAAATAAATATCCAGATTGCTTCTTGCCTTCCTGTGTCATTCCTTTCTTTCATCTTTGCTTCCTTTTTTTCTTTTTAGATTTATTTGATCAGTGCTCTTATGCTCCAATGATTAAACATAAACTACTGTAATCTAAATGAGGCTCATTCTGTTGACTCTTTTCATCTTTAGAACTTCCCTGAGATAGGGAGTTTTATTATCTCTTTTTGGGGGGGATAAGAAAGCTAAGACACAGAGAGGTTAAACAACTTGGCCAAAGTCATACTTCTAAATGGCAGGGCCAGGAATCAAGTAAAGCAGTTTGACTTCAGGATAGGGTTTTTGCTTGGTGTAGAAGTGCACATCTGTAATCCCAGCAGCTTGGGAAGCTGAGACAGGAGGATCATGAGTTCAAAACCAGCCTTAGGCAAAAGCAAAACACTTAGCAACTCAGTGTGACCCTCTCTCTAAATAAAATACAATATAGGGCTGGGGATGTTGCTCAGTGGTAGAGTGCCCCTGAGTTCAGTCTCCAGACGAAAAAAAAAATATATATATATATATAGGGTTTGTAATTAGTAGAGTACAATGGTACCTTTTTCTATCATGTTTTGGTCCTGTATCACATTTATACTGAAGTAGGAGTCTTAGATATCGTAGTCTAGAAGAGTCACAGATATAAAAGTGGAAAGTTGAATGATAAATAATATTTTGAGAAAACAGGAACCATTTATACATTGCAAGACTACCAATACTATACTTATTTATACTATCTTCATACTTCAATACTAACATATGGAGGCTAACTGCCTTCCCTGGACAAAGACACATTCACATTTGTATTGTAGTTTTTATTATTGTTATTGCTGTTGTTTTGTCTGGCCTAAAGATGGGTTAGCATATATTTCATTATTTGTTTATTCCTTTACCCCTGACCTCAGTATATATCTTAAAAAGGTTATAGAAGCAAACTCAATCTGTTCAATACTAACAGTGACAACAAAAGTTATTAAAACAAAGACAGCATGGTTGATGAAATACAAGGAAGGATTAATTGCATAAATTCTTAGAGAAATCATGATATGAAATGATCCCATAATATACTTCTTGTGAGATCTTATACAAGTTAGTTAATGCTCATAGGGTCAATTTCTTCAGAGGGAAATAAGCAAATGAGTTTGAGTAAGGATGAAATAAATTCATAACATTCAGGCCACACTTTATAAATGACAACTATTGTATTTTATTGCATATTCTGCCTTTAACAAAGGATGATTAAAAGGAAATTCCCAATCTAATTTTATTTTTTTTACTATAACAAGACAATGTTTTTATAATAACATTGTGGCAAATTATGAAATATTTATTCTGCAAGTTACAAAATATGTCTCTTGTAAATGATGAAACATTTCTGTTTAAGGGAAGTATTTCTGATCTTCCTAGTTAAATGGCAAATCTAATTATCTCATGATCAAAAAAAATTTTTAAATGGCTACAAACAGTGGTCAGGTGTTCACTTTTCAGAGAACAATTACTTATGGAAATAAAATGTACATTTAATGAGAAGTCGGTCTTTTGGTTGGTGAAAATAAATACAACAATGAATCAGTATTAACTCATTTTGAGCCACAGAAAAAAAGCCACGAAGAGAAACTTGTAAAAGAAAAATAAAAATATTTAGCAAACATGAAAAACAACACAATAGTTTTCAAAGAAATGAAAAATAAACATTGCCATGTAAGTTTTTGTTAGGAACTCATAGCAATACAATTTTTACTTTAAAGATGAAGATATAATTTCTCCTAACTTGCTAGCAGAAATATAAATTGAAGCCACCATTTTTTCATACATTTCTTTTTAGTTGTAGATAAACACAATACCTTTATTTATTTTATGTGGTGCTGAGGATCAAACCCAGTGCCTCACATGTACGAGGCAAGTGATCTACCACCGAGCCCTGGTGGCTCCAGTCCATTTCCCATTTTGGGAAAAATATTAACTTAGTCATAAATCTTTGATATTTTATGTCCTTTTTATTTACTTTTAGTGTTTTTTTAAAAAATGATTCTAAATCAAATTATTTTAACAAGGCTATTGATAATAAAAATATTATAAATTACAAAAAATGGGAGTTTTTTTATGAAACTTTAATGTAATATGAGTCCCCTGGATAGCTCCCATTTACCATTCCAGCATCAAATTTAACTCCTCATTCTTCTCTTCCATGTCCTCTGTCTCAGAAGTAGTTTGTGTAGATAACTTCGGCTCTGTTGCCCTGTGGTTGACAGTCGGATTCAGGGGATAGCAATGAGATAGGCAACTAGTGACAGGGAGTGACTTGGAGTTATCTATCCATCAGGCCTATTCCTGTAGAGTCTTCACAGATTGGCTGTAAGCTTTGGCTAAAGTTATTGACCTCTCAATATGGAATCCGTGCACAACCATCTGCATGGAGATCCTAATAAACTACTCTCTCCTCCTGACCATCAGGCTTAACAACTCTCATAAGCCTTGGGTTACCATACCATCCTTTTTTTTTTTTGTCTGTACTGGGGATTGAACCCAGGACCTGCTCATGCTACACAAGTGCTGTACCACTGAGCTACATGCCCAGAACTGCATATCTCAAGGTTCCTTCTACCCCCCAATGTCCATAAGTCTGCAATAAATCTCAATAATCTTAATAGATTATTCTAATGGTTGAATACCATCAGTTTCCTATCAGAATTAAAATAAA
Source organism: Urocitellus parryii (assembly GCF_045843805.1). Classification (NCBI taxonomy): domain Eukaryota; kingdom Metazoa; phylum Chordata; class Mammalia; order Rodentia; family Sciuridae; genus Urocitellus; species Urocitellus parryii. Next base: position 176,424,383 of record NC_135531.1, read on the forward strand.
ATATATTTGTAAAAAACTACTTTTTTTAAAAAACTACTTTTTAAGTTACATGTATAGGTCATTAAGGAATCAAAAAACTAGTTGAAAATGTACATAAAATTTTGAGAAAATACATGCAAATATTAAAAGTTTGTACATTTATTTGCCGGACAGCTTCCAAATGATTACGTTGCAGTTCTTCAGTGTTTTCTAAAGGTTCTACAATGAACATATTACTTTTATACTAAAAATAAATAAATCCTTCAATAAAATGCTTAGTGACTTGAGAAGTGGCATAAATATGTAGAATTTTACTTAGTTAATATTTCCAAAGATCTTTTTTTTTTTGGACTTCTTTCTATATTTGTTTATTTTTCATTACATAATAAAATAATCAAGGCAGGCTAACTGAGGTTTATATTGGCTTACAATTTTGGGGATTCACTGACCAAGATCACATAGACCCCATTGATTCAGCCTCTGGTGATAGTGTTCTTGCTGTCAGAGTCCCAAGGGGCACAGAGCATCTCATGACTAGAGACAGCACCTGTGTATATCTGTGCAGTGTGTTTCTCTCCCTCTGCTTATGAAGCCACACACATTCATTCATGAGGGTTCCAACACCAATAGCAAAGTCAGATTACGTTTCCACCCTCTTGACACCATGGACACAGGGCTCTGGGGATCCATCTCCTGTAGGACTCTGGCCCACAAACCATGTTCAGAGCATAGCACTGCTGTTCCCTGTTCTCCTTTGAAATTTCAGCTTTCTCCTTCTCTAACTTCATGCATTTTTTTTTCTTTTTCTCTTTTTTCTTTTGAGCTTCTATTTCCTTTCTCCTTTTCAATTCCATCTCCTCTTCCTCATCTCTCTTTATACTGCCTCTTTCTTACCTTTCGTGTTTTCGCCTCCTTCCCAGTTTTCTGTCCTCATTGTCTTCCCTTTGCTTCCTTTACTTTGCACCTAGAATGATAATAGGCTACTACCTCCTGTTACAATGAGTAACAAAGAATATGTATTAAATATACTTTCTGAACTTATCATGAAAAGAATGCTTTTGCTCTTCATGTTCTGAAAATGGTTTTAATCTTCTTTATATTTATTTGTCTTACCTAGAATTTATTTTCCTGTAGCTATGATGGGTATCTATTTCATGAGTAAACTAACAGTATTCAATTTAAAAGTAAAAACTTGCTAATTATGGTTATCATCATATAATTAGTTTAGTTTATATATAATTGGGTTTCTCCCCCTGGCATTTTATTAAAAATAATATGAAATTTCTAGTGTGTTAATCTTATATTGGTGCTTCTAGATGTACCTATTCAATTATTTAATTACCATTTTTAATAAATAGGCCAGCACACAGTTATTAAAAACTTCATTTAATTAGAATAACTTGTTGTGAGAAGTATAAAAGTAAATGTTTAATAGATACATTGCCACCTTTGTAGTCAATCAAAAGTGATATTGAGTTCTTCTACATTTGAAAGGGTTATTTTAACTATAATAATTAAATGTATTTTTATAATTAGTGCTTAGATTTTAAATGGTAAATCCTTGAAAAATTATAGAAATACATTTAGGAAGACACGAATTGGTGTGAATATACTCTGTATACAACCCGAGATATGAAAAATTATGCTCTATATGTGTAATAAGAATTCTAATGTATTCTGATGTCATATATAAATAAAAAATCAGTTAAAATAAGTATAATAATAGAAATTTTGCAAACCAATGACTGCCCTTGCTAATAATAAAAATATTCACATTTTTAAACATTTAAAATTAAATGTATGTGATAGCTTCCTTGAAAATTTGCTGTGTTTAAGTAATCTAAGGGATTTTTTTTTCACATTTTAGGGATGTAAGACACTTGTAGGAACAATGAATCTTCACAATTTATACCAATTTACACAGAGGTAATTGGTTGTGCCTGAGATCCCATATAGAAGTCACAGTCCAATGAGAGGGACACAAAATGAAATGATTATCATATTGTGAAAGTTTCATCAGTATAAATGGATGCAGTTCAGGGAAAAGAGAAGTTAGTAGACAGGGATTTCAAGAGAAAAGAATCTTCCTGTACAGAAATGAGAAGTCATGAAATATGCACATTGAAAGATAAAGTTATTTAGCATAGCTAAAACAAAAGAGTTCAGAAAATAATGAAGGATTATGAGGCTACATGGGTAGGCTGAAGCCAGATCATCTTATGTTTCATTCTTAGGAATTCTCATTTAACCATAATGACTCAATTACAAATCTTTAACATGGTTACAATGTTCATATTCTGCTTATCGGATAATGCAAAGTTGACAAGGCCACCCTCACATTAAAAAAAAAAAAAAAGGAGCAAAGAAAACTGGATAAAACATATGAAACAACTATTATCCTATGTTGTTGGACAGTAGTCAGCAAGGTCATCCAATCCCTGAAGGAAGGAAGGAAATAAATTAGTGTTGTGAATCCACTGGTTTTAAGGTTGGGAATATTTTGTGAACTAGAGAGCAAGAAGGAAAAATCTAAGCAGAGCAATGGATACCCCTGAATTGAAGAGACAGAAACTAGTTTTCAGAAGGGTTCGAGCTTAAGAAATATTAGAAAGGTGGGAAGACCTGGAAAAGAAAAAGGTACACAGAGAGAACCCCAGGTATCAGCAGAGAGCTCTGTCCCTGGAGACTCTTTCCAAAATACTCATTTAAGGATGTGCTGCAAGATACTCCATGACCTAAGCAAAGCCAGAGCTCATACAGTGCTGGCCTTGTTCCTCATCAGATGGAACACCAGGGCATTTAGGGAAGATCCCAGAAGAGCTATGCATTTTAGTAGAATTAAACTAGTCATAGAGAGTCACTCAAACTCACAATGAAAGCTTTCTTAAAATCTTGAAACGATCAAGTTCTCCTAAAAGTAACTTAAATATCTGCCAGATAAAGCCCAACAGTTTAAAATAAAAATTACAATGTAATCCAAAACTCAAAATGTAAATATCCCAATGGTCAGTATCCAATAAAAATTACTGGGCTATGTGAAAGAATTAAAAAAAATATGACTCAGAACTAATAGAAATATTAGAGAATAAAAACAGATTCAGAAATGACAGAGATGACAAAAACCACAGGCAAATACAACAAATAAATTATTAAAGTGTATTAAAAGTGAAGAATAAAATGCATTCTTAATGGAACTTTATAAATTTGAAATAGTTTAAATAAAAGCTTCATCAGAATGTACTAAAGCAGAATGGGCAGTACAGAATGAAAGATAGGTAAGCTTGAGAAATCTGTAGAAGCTTTCCAGGCAAGAACAAAAGAATGAAAGAACCAAATTTCAGTTAATGGCAGGCTAATATCTTCATCTTTCATATTTTTAATTGGAGTCATAAAGTGGGTTATTAAAATAAAAATTGCACATAAAAAATACCCATGGTGCATCTCAATAAAACCACATCAAAATACAAAAACAAACTTTTGCAGAAATTGTGAAATTTCAGTGATGAAGAAAGCATATCTGAAATCATGAAAAATAAAAGGGCATATGATATCTGTACATTCCATACAGAGTAACAAAGAAAGACTGTATATATTTCAGCAGAAAGAAAAGCAGCTTAAAGGCCACAGAGCCAAATACTTAAAACACTGTTAGAAAGCCAAATTAAACCAAGCAACATACTCAACCTAGAAAAACAAACTTAGGAAAAAATCCTTCAAAGGTAAAGACAAAATCAAGCTTAAAGAAGAAAAGTAAAAAAAGAATGTATTACTATCAAAATTGCACTTCTGAGTCACTCATGGATCAAATATGTTCAAAAATCATTCGAAAATATTTTGAACCAAATAAAAATAAAAATACAATAAATCCAAATTTAGGGATAACTACAGTTGTGACTTTGTAGGGCTCTTTATTTTTATTTTCTATAAAAGGGAAAGGTTTAAAATCAATGATCTTACATAATTTTACATTATGTGTAACGGATGTGATTCTGCAATCTGCATTTGGGGTAAAATTGGGAGTTCACCCACTTCAATCTAATGTATGAAATATGATATGTCAAGAGCTTTGTAATGTTGTGAACAACCAATAAAAAAAAGAAAAAAAATAAAATAAAATCAATGATCTTAGCTTCCACCTCATGAAACATGCCTCTGGTCCCAGCTCTTGAGCAGGCTGAAGAGAGAGGATCACCAATTCTAGGCCAGCCTGAGCAACTTAGCAAGACCATCACTGAAGAACTTAGTGAGACTCTCTGTCTTAAAAATAAAAAAAATACAAAGGTCTGGGTGTGAAGCTCTCATAGGTTTAATTCCTAGTATCAATCAATCAATCAATCAATCAATCAAGAAACTGTAAATCATTAAATAAAATTAATTAAAACAAAGCTGAGGTAAAGGGTGAACCATGTATCTTGATGGTAGAGCACTTGCCTAGCATGTGTGAGGCCCTGAGTTCGATGCTCAGCATCACCCACATAAAAATAAATAAGTAAATAGATTTTTTAAAAATTTAAAGGTGAAAGAAGAAATAAACATGGGTAGAAATAAATAAGTAAATTTTTTTGGTGTCAACATACCTTAATACAAATAGAGATATGATAAATGGTGGTATAAAGGTGTATTAAGAATTGTATTGGAAAAAAAAATGAGAGCTCATGTATAATGGCATAATTTGGCGTGAACATACTTAATATACAGAGTTACAAAAAATTGTGCTGTGAATAGATGATCATGAATGTAATGTACTCCACTATTTTCATGTATGTAAGAAATAATTTTAAAAAGGAAAAAAAGAAATAAATAAGCAAATTTAAAATGGAATAGCAATAGAGAAAAATACAGAAAAAGGTACTTACGTGACAGGATCAACAAAACAGATAAAATTCTAAAGAGAGACATAAGGAAATAGAGAAAATGTACAGTGTCATTATCATTTTCATTAATAGATTAGGTGATGCTAATTCACATCCTACAGACACTTAGAATTATAATAAAGGGATACAATAAGTAATTTATAAGAGTAAATCTGATATCTTAGATTAAATGGATGGATTTCTTAAAAGACATGGATTGGTAAACATTTACTGAGAAAAAATATGATACATAAACACCCTATTATCTGCCAAATTTTCTAAATTCACAATTACCATTCTTTTCAGAAATAAAGCTCCAGTTCCAGATGAGTTCACTGGTGCATTCTATGAAACATTTAATAAATTACCACCAAGCTTGCTCAAACTTTTTCAGAAAATATAAGATTGCCATTATATGGATAAATAAAATTTTCATGAATTTAAATGTATTACTATTTAACTAAATAAACATCAGGTCAAACCTAGAAATTTTTAGACAAGATAAGACATTATGACTATATGGAATTTACACAGGAATACATATTGCTATAGCCTTCAACATTTAATTGGTATATTCCCCATAATCTACTGACAATGCAAATGATTTAGAAAACACATTTGACAAAATATAATTACATATTAATAGTAATTAATAATTACTCAGCAATATAAAATAGAAATCACTTAATTTAATGGATGTTTTATACAAAAATACAACAGGGTGGTAGCATTCCTTTATTAATATTATTAAATTTAGTTGATTTTATTTTTGAGACTGGGTCTCCCTATATTGCCCAGGCTAGGTTCAAACTCATGATCCTCCTGCATTAGCATCCAGAAGAACTGGGCTGATATCATTCTTCATGGTGAAAGATGATGCTTTCCCCCCAGTTTTGGGGATGTCAAGAATGTCTGCTTCAACCTTTTCTGTACAGAATGTAGTAGATGTAGCCAGGACAATAGTAAGAAAAAGAAACATAAGTAGTGAAACTGTCACCATTTGCAGAAGACATACTTATTAGCAATCAAACAAGCGAAAACTATGGAATAGAAAAATAAACTCTTAGAAATAAATGCATTTATTGTGGTCATAGTATGGCTGAAATACAAAATGCAATCATTTTATAAAATGCAATGTAAAATTAAAATATAGTTTAAAGTACTATTTAAAATAACATCAGAAATTTATAATTTCTAGGAATAAATCTAATGAAAATGTATAAGTTCTCTAAAATAAAAGCTGTATAAATATCTGGGAAATCTTAAAGATCCAAATGGATATATACTCATGTACATTTACATATTTTAATATGAAATATCTCCCCAAAGAAACCTACAGTTTTAATACAATGCAAATGATTTAGAAAACACATTTGACAAAATATAATAATACATTAATAGTAATTAGTAATATAAAAATAGAAATCACTTAATTTAACGAATGTTTTATTCAAAAATACAACAGCTGGTAGCATTATTTTATTATTATTATTCCATTATTATTATTATTATTATTATATTACTGACATACCCTTTATGTTTTGTCAGTCTGATTTTTCTGTTGTTGCTTAATTTTCAATATTTTCTGTTGTCCTACTGTCAAGCTTATTGATCTTTACTACAGAATCTAATATTAATTCTACCTACCATATTTTTTTTTATTTTAGACTGTAAATTTCATGTATTTCATATTCTTCAGTTTTTATTTTTAGGAATATATTACATGTTCGTGCTTTTTCTATCTTATTGAAGAGCTAGACTATAGTTTCCATCTGTTTTAATGTCCTTATCTGGGAAATATATCATCTGTGTTATTTCTGTGTTGTTTTCATGGATTAATTTTGTTCTCATCCTGAGTTTTTGTATTCTATCCAGAGATTTTGAATTTCACCTCCTTTGTTGCTTGATAATTTTGTATTTCTTTTCAGATTCTTAAGCAAAGTAGCATTGCAAGTAGATTTTCATTTTGAAAATGTAGTGCTAATTTCAGTATATTGGTGCAAATGAAGAAAATATCACTGAAATAAGGAAGTTCAGTTAGAAAATTGCTATAGTAATTTAGGAGACCAATTGCAAGAGTTTAACTGGTACCTAGCACAGTGACTGCTGAATGGTTAAAATTGGGTAATTTGGGGGGGTATTGTACTGATTCTTAATTAATGCATAGTAATGAGCTATTTGTACTGCCCTTTTTGGTTTATAGAATATTTTATATTGGAAAGCAATTCTATGCTGAAGGAAGCCATCCAGAAGAAGAAGTTAGTAAAGTCAGAAATAAAAATCCTTCATATCGACGACTATGGTAAAGTTTTGTGCATGCTGTGTTATTAAAGAACAACTTTCTCTGCATCTTAGAGGTTACATGTAAATGACTCTCCATCTTTAATATTTTTTTCTTTATTTAAAAGAGCTACCTTTACAGTTGTCCTTTCCCAAAGACTTTATGGACCGAAACCAGTATGCTCTTCTATTAATAATGTAAGTATTTTAATTGTTTTTAAAATAAATGAATCTAAAGATTGTATATTTCTTATGCTTCAATAAAAAATAGAAGCTTTATGTGTGTAGTTAACTTGGGTATCTTGTTTGGATGTGAAGGCAATTATACTCAGCTCCATATCCACCTGCTGTAGAGCCCTGCCACAATGGGAAAGCAGACCAGGGTTAGAGATTATTTCCATTTTCTTTGAGAAACTAACCGGTTTGTCTTATCATTAAGCTCCTGCTTTGACCTTGTTGATATTTTTGACAGAAGAGAAAAGTAAAGACTTTTACAAAGAGCCAATTTAAATATTTGCCTCATGGGAAAGGGAAACTTGCATCATTTTTAGAAACAAGATGATGAAATTTTTTATTTTCGAGCTAAACCTCAATTCAAATTGGAGCTGTAAGATTTACCAGCTCACTACTTAATTTTTCTAAGCTTCTGCTTCCGTGTAAATTAATAGAAGCTAATACTATGGTATTTTATATTCACATATAGTATTTTAATATGAAAAAATATTTATATAAAATATATATTAGCATAGTGTTTGGTAGAGCATAAATACTTAGAGATAGTGCATAATAAATTTTAAGCATAGTCATAATTATTATCATAGATAGTAGTATTTTTAAGTATTTAATTTTATCAAAATAAATATTTAATATGTGATTTGGTTTCCATAAAATTATTTAATGCATAAATATTACTGAAGCATGTAAAGTGGTATAGTCATGCTACAGAATTTACTTTGCTGCATTTTGGCTGATGAAAGAAAGAAAATAAAAATGGAGGGAGGGAAGGAGGGAATGCTAAATCATGTCATGTTATTTCTATTTTTAGATACTCTTTACATTAAACATTAATCACTTTATTCAAACTCCTTAGTTTTCGGAGGCAAATTCCCAGGAGTTAGTTATGCTAAAGATGGCACCAAAACCAAACTAAGGATTTTTTATTTCATTTATGTTTATAAAAGTGTTCTATTCTTTTAAATACCATATTTATTTCTAAAATATCTGTGCTTAGAAATATATGTGGGCCACAATGGCATAAGTATAAAGTGTTTTTTTAAGATTATTTTAAACTACTCATAATTTAAAGGCATATCTTCTTCTGATTAAACATAGTTGTCAGTAGCAAATTGACTTCCCAGTCTAAAAATAGCAAAAATTAAAATGTTATTTCATAAATGAACAATTGGACAATGCTGAGCAATACATAGAGTGACCACCATTAAGTGAATCTATGAGCTGATTTAGTGTTTGGGCTGTGCCTGCTTTACTGCTGTTCTGTGCTGTGTATCTGATATTCAGCAAATTATGAGCCATTTCTTAATCTGCGGAGGTGGGTTTACATCCAGGAAATTCTATGGAGAAGGCAGGAGTGGGAGACTTATGTACCTGAGTAATTGAAAGAAAACTTGGCCTTGAAGAAAATGGCCCCTGTCAATTTGGTAACAATCTTTTGGCTAAATCTTCATTATGAGACCTCAGAAGAAATGGTCCTCTGAGGACCTCTCTTGGCCATGTGTTCTCTAACCCAAGCCTAATTTTATGTTATTGAAAGGATAAGTTAATTAATGGGAACAGAACATTTTCACTGCAGTAGAAAATCTAAGAGGCTTTGCCACCGCAGAGGGACCTTGGTGACTTGGATTTGCTATGGTCTCTATGTAGTCAGTCATGATGCCCTTTCCCTGGCTACACCTCATCCCACCCCCAGTCTCTCTCTAAATGCTTGTCTTTCTCTAGTCTTTCTGTGTGACACTATAATGAGTCCTTAAGGCCCCGTAGTCTGCATCTATTTCTATATTCTTTATACATCATTGTCACTTTCAACGTTTATAACTTGGGTCTATCTTTTTCATATTATTCTTGTTTCCTACTCATGTATATGAAATTTAGCACACCAAATGTATACCATGTTGCTCTATCTGGAAGAAACTATGCTAATGGCTATGGAGAAAGAAACAGATTGCAGGCACAGTTCTGAGTCCTGTTCAGTATATTTTCACAATGCTAGCATACTCTGAGGAACCTTTTGCAATTCTGTGATAGTGCAGAACTGAAAGTGATGTGAGAAATATAGTACCACGGCACATGCTTATTTGATAAATAAAAAAAAATGTGAATCTAAAAAGCCTAGGCCCTGTTAGAAACAATCCAGAGAGTTGTGCTACAGAGTTTAGTGCCATTCTACAGCCCCATCATCTCATCCTACTGTCTACTCTTTTACATCAGCCTATACCTTCCATACTGGATAAATGTCTAATCAGAACAGGCAGCAAATGTTATATGAATTACCAGAATTCAATATGCTCTATTGTGCCTCTCTGACTTTGTTCCCTTCTCCCTGAATTTTTGTTCCCTCTCGTTGAATCCCATAGAACCCCTGGTCATCCATCAAGGCTAACCTTCCCAAAGCTTTCTTCCCCTCTCCTTCCTACTCCATCTATATTCTATCGCCATCCCTAGTGCTCTCCTCCTCTTACATGGTAGCCTTCTGCAAGCCCCCTTCATGGATCATGAGACAAATTGGTTGCATTAACACTTTTCAACTTTTATTTTTATGAGAATACTTTTAGATGATCTTTTTGGAATTCCTGACTCCCATTAGATTTTTTACCAAAGTTTCTGAAGCAAGATCCATATTCTAGAAGTGAGTACTTAGAGAAATAATTTGTAGTTAAAGGAATATTTAAATATCTTAAGAAAATACAGTTTTTAAGCCATTTATTTTATGCATTTCATGAATTAGACAATGCTTGGTTGATTTGTGCATTCCTTCTAGCACCTAGCTCTTGCAACAAGAGTCACTCTACAAATATGTAGTGAGTGAATAAGTGGATGAAACTGGTCACTCTCATTCCTTTTCCCACAAAGAAATTCTAACTGGAGAGCATTATTATTTTTATCCAAGTATTCTCATCATTCAAAGTTTTATACACCAGAGTCCTATAATTTGGTCATCTTGATAGAAGTGAGCTAGTTTTTGAGCTGTTTTCTTCATAATTAGTGTTAAATACATGATATTATTCACTAATTTACTCATAGGGAGTGAAGTTCTCCAGTCACTCATATCCAACAGTTGAGATGACACCGTCCCTGGTTTTATATACATATTTTTCATTTCCTTAACATTGAGAAAGATTGTTTAAGATTGTGATTAACATCCAGCTCATGGAACCATAAATTCTTGCCTTGATTCACTAAGTGTTTCCTGAGAGTTCATCTTCTTCAAGCCTCACAACAGCCAGACATCCTAGTGGGATGATTCAGTTCTAGACTGCTGTGACCTCTCTTAGATGCTTTTCAATTGTATCCAAACTTGTTGAAATTCCTATCTGAAAATGTAGCTCTCACACCAACCAGCTCCACCCAAAAGAGAAATCTGGCATTCTTATATCAGAAACCACTTCACTCAGGAAACACCACTTTCTTGATCCTTCCTTTGGGTGTTTATACAGTTAGTGCACTTAGTTTCTTTGACCTGCTGGAAAAATTCTACTACTTCTTTAACATATATTTCTAGACAATTCTATGCACAACTCTGTTGTAAGCATGTAACCATAACAGATATTAATAACTGCTTTGCTCTCTCTTCTGTTAAACTTACAAGTCCTTGATGGAAAGGATAGGGATTGGAATTGGAACAAGAATTGGAACTTTATCAGTATTCAATAAAAATCAATAGAATGAATGCACAGGTACATGAACAGAAAAGTATATAAATCAATCAGCCTAAGTGTTCATCAAGAATGAAATGAGGTGGGAAAACAGAAAGAAGCAAATGACTTCAGACTTTATAATGTGTATAAATTTAGTCTGTACACAAGTCAACTCCTCTGTGGTTTAGTTTTCTGTGGAGTAAAATGAGAGGTGAGTTTCTCATTTCTCTTAGGGTCTTTCTGGATACAGATAAATGTGGACTGATTTTTATGTCTTTATACTGTGTCTTTACAATTAGATCATTCAACTTTTCTCCTTTAATTGTAACAATTAGTAATAGATTCTAATGATTGTTTATTGTGTAAGAGGCCTTATGATAAGGATGCATGAACTCTTTTAAATGCTTATAGATATCACGTGAGATAAAAAAATTTTGTCTCAATTTTAATACAAGAAAATTATGAATAGAATATATCATGTATATTATTCCTGATATGAACATGGCAAAACTAGGTTTTGAATTGAAATTTTACTCATTTATTTTTTGGATCCTAAACCACTACTCTCTCTGCTCTTAATACTGTTTGCCTACACAATTCACTGTATTATAATTATTGGCACATTATCAAATAACACTAACTTAACTCAGAAGAGGCTTCTATAGAGACAAATTCTAATGTCCTTCTTGTCTTTTTTCCACTTCACAGTGCACAATAATCTCTAGAATGTAGTATTTTTCCATGTGCATCATATTAGTGCTTTGGTGTAAAATTTTGATCACGGAAAGTAACTGAGTTTCTGAATATTCTATGAGAAAGATCAAATTCTCAGTCCAGACTCTTTGATAAAATTCTGATTCTAAACAAAAAGTTCACTTAATGGGAAGTCTTATACACTTTATTTGTTTTGTAGATTCCTAGACTTTGAACAAATCAGATGACCAGAGGTAAATTTGTTTTGTTTCCCAATGGTAGAGACAGATATATTCCAAAAACCTCTAACATTATGTGATCCTTAATTTTTTTCATACTAAATGATCATTCATTTTGCATTCAGTTTCATGCAAAAATAACACATACACTTGTCTGATGTGGACAAGAGAGGGCTAATATTTATTTCAAAGAGCAATTATTACCTTACCATGTAATGCTATTCAAAGCTCAGGTTTTAAATTCCTCACATTTATTAATCTCCCTCATTTAAATGGATGGAAAATGTACCCATATTCTAATATACTGGGAATTATTAAGAGGAGAAAAGACAGTGGCATTTAATCTAAGTAATGGAAGGAGTGAAGGTGATCATTTCATTTTTTTCCCCTCAAACATTTTAACCTTGTTCTTTCACACTGTAGATAATGCATCTTAATGTCACTATGAATTTCTTACTACAATTTAAAATGTAAAACAGAGTTTTACAGAGATTAGAGTTACCATTTTACAGGTAAGGATACTTTAGAGTTAAAAGTAGTGGATAATGTGCTACATGTTGATATTTATTAACAGATGAAAACTTGGCAGGAGAATACATTGGCAGGCTTTTGTTAGTTTTTCCTAAATAACTGTAAGGCAAAAGGCATGAAAAAGATGTAGTATACATTCCAAAAGACTAGAATTAGAACTTAGTAAATAATTAATGGTTGTTCAACCTCTAAATCTTAATTTTATTCTGGATAACTCCATTTTATAATAATAATAATAATAATAATAATAATAATAAATTCCAATTTTATTTTTCTTTGGAGATATAATCATTTGTATACCAGATATCTTCAGTGAATATTATTCTGATATCCAGTATTATAATCATGTTCTCTTAAAAAGATAGTCATTTATTTATTTATGATCTATATTTTTTTAATTTGTGCCTTAATTTATTAAATTATAAAATTGTTCTACTACTAATACCTGCTTATAGTACTGTAGTTATTTTTTTAATTATTATTATTCAATTGACAGAACAATGTCACTTAAGATTGAAATGTCTCTATGTTTATATAGTCACATTTTAGTTGAAAAATGAATTTCTATACTCTAGCTAAAGGATTAGAAATAAAGTTTTAAAAATATGTATACCATACATTACTGAAGGCCAAAATGGAGATTCAAAGTTTGCATGTAATTAGCATCCACTTGAATATTATAAATCCACTTCTTTTACTATATATACACTATGTATTGCAGGTCTCAATGTTGTACTCAGGCTGACTTGTACTTTCCTTGAGGAAATGGACAAACCTCGGTTTGTTGTGAAGATTGTCACTTGGTTCTTTTGTTAGAATACACTTTGTTCTGTTTTTATCTAAAATACTTCCATATGAAGTCAGCACTAGAATATTTTTCACTGTCATTTATAAAACAGAGCTTCTCATAAGAGATTTATTTACATGAGATATATACACATGAAGAACAGGATAGATTGTCTGTCCTTGGTCTGTTTATAAGATATACTAACATGTCATTTAACTGTGACTTAAGTGTGACCTTCTCTAAATGCATGGGAATTGAGAAATGGTAATCTAGCTCCATGAGGATATAACTGTTCCCAGAAAATAAAAGGAAAGATCTTTCTACCCCCTTTATCTTTCTACATCCTCACCTACTCCATTAGAAATTGTCCCAAATAGAAACTGGCCAAAGGATAAGAATTAATGTAGTAAGACTTTGACAGCAGAGACAATTAGGAGATAGAAGCTTCCTCCCATTTTATTTCACATTTTCTGTGCAGGAGATGTCCCTGAGGCCCTTTTCTATTGGTTCTGTTCTGATATTTTCATATGATGTCTAAGATGTTTATCCTGAGGTTAATTTTGTGTGGATAATACTAACAGTCCATTTTTGAGTTTCAGAGCTGGCTCATTAATATCCATGCTGTTCAGTGCTTCAACCTTCACTGATAAGCTTTCAGTTTTGGCTTCCTGTTACAATATAAATAATTTGATATAAAGAACTGGTTTCCACTTTTTCTTCATTGCTCTCATGAGAGTTATTACACAATTTTTGCATCTGGCTAAGGAGACAATCTCTGGCTTCTATTCAAGGGAAAGATCAAAATAGGATCAAATTCACTTCATGCAAAAAAAAAGAATGCTTTCAGTAGGTAGTAATTGTTCATGGAACAAGGGAAAGGGGGAGAAGAGGAGGGAAGTGAGAAGAAGGATGGAGTTCAGTTTTCATAAATGCAAAAGACTTTCTCAAATCTGCAGGTAAAAAGCCATAAAACGAAAATCCAGTGTAGTTTTTTAAAGAAATTTTTAAAAACTTGAATCTGGTCATGTTGTTGAATACCCCAGGGACAAGGTGGATGAAATTGGGATGATTATAAGTTTAAGGCCAGCTTGCGCATTTTAGTGAGACTTTATTTCAAAAACAAAATGAAATACAGATGAATGGATAAATACAAGGTGGTATATATGCACCATAGAGTTTTTACTCAGCCATAAAGAAAGAAATAATGTCATTTACAGGAAAATGAATAGATCTATAGAAAATCATGTTGAGTGAAACAAACCAGACTCAGAATATCAAGAATTGTTTTGTTTTGTCCTATAAATGGAAGCTAGAGAGAACAAAAGAGAAAGAAGGAGTAGAAAGAACCACAGGAGACTAGAAAGGAGACATGTAGAGGGGATAGGAAGGGGATCAGCAGGATGGAGGAGAGAAGGGAATGGGGAGATAATGGGAATAAAATTGGCCAAATTATGTTACGAGTATGTACAGTAAGTCAAACGAATCCCACTACTATGTATAATTATAATGTGCTAGTAAGAAAAAATTCCTAGATTAAAACAGGGGATGTAACTCAGTAGTAGAGCATTTGCTTACAATGTGCAAGGCTCTGGGTTCAATCCTCAGCACTGCCAATTTTTTAAAAAACTTTAAAAAATAAATTTTTTGATTAAGAAAAGGCTTTAACTGCAGCTTTTTTTTTCACATTTATCTACAATAAAAGACAACAATATTAAATTGCCCTAAATTGTAGTGAATTGACCCACCCAAGAATAAGAAGCGGAAATACTAAAGACATTTTTCTTTCAAATAAACTACAACTGAGAAGAGAGACGCCTCTGAATCAATGCAATTTAAAAAGAAACTGAAAGCACTAATCCAATTCTGAAGAAGCTTATAAGATACTTTGAACGCATGGGTGATAGACTTACAAAGGGACAGTCATTCACTCAATGGATTTATGCTTAGTATCATAAACAGATGCAAAAGACACTTCTTTTGCTTTGAAATGGACATAGTTACTGCTAAACAACTGCAACTCAAGTCAGCAAAGATGTTGCTATATTACATATCAACTATTTTAGATAGAATTATGTAAGAGCTTATTCATAAAAAGAGATTTTTTAATTATTTGTATTTATGCATATAGAATGGGTATCTAGAACACTTTTGTTGACCAAAGTTCATTTTCCTTAAGAAACTGTGTTCTTGAATATGGATACAGAAACTATCAATGTCGAGTTGCATAGAAATAGCCAGATTTGGTTAGCTCACCTTCTGAAAAGGATGGAAGGTGAAAGGCCAGAACTGGGTTAAAACTACTGGATACCTACCATGGATACACTTTACAGACACACACACATACATACATATGTATATATACATGTATAGATTTGTATAGATTTGTTTAAATATTGTTATACTCTTTTAATTGTTGTCATAACTCTCATCCTCCTTGCAAAAGATAATCAAATGTAGGAAGGAAAGTCAGTTGTTTAAACTCACTGGGCCACATGTCAGTTCAGTTTTGTTTAATCCTCCTACAGCCTGTATTCCTTTCAACAGTTCTACTCCTACTTCCCAATAATATTTATATCATTAATGAAAAGGGGTTTTTTCCTGAAATATTTAACAGTGGACAAGGTCTATGAATGAAGTTTGCTGAATAAAAGTGATTGAAAATTAATACAATTTGAGAACTTACTTGGTAGATAAAAAAAACTAACTTATCTACCAAGTAAGTTCTCAAATTGTATTAATTTTCAATCACTTTTATTCTCTCTTAAAAAAAAACTAACTTGAGAGAGAGAGAAAGAGAGAGAAAGAATTTTTTGGTATTTATTTTTCAGTTTTCAGTGGACGCAACATCTTTATTTTATTCTTATGTGGTGCTGAGGATGGAACCCAGCTCCCCGCACATGCCAGTCGAGCGTGTTACCGCTTGAGCCACCTCCCCAGCCAGATAAGTTAGTTTTACCACTGCTATAATCAAAAATTATTTTAGGGGAGGAAATGTTGATTTGGTGCATATGGTTTAGAGGTCTCAGTTTATAGATGACCAACTCCATTCCTTAGGGTCCAAGGTGAAGCAGAACATCACTGTGAAAGAGTGTAGTTGATGAAAGTAACTTAGGACATGGTACCAGGAGGCTGAAACACTAAGCCTGGCTCACAATATATATATATATATATATATATATATATATATATATATATATATATATATCCCAAAGGCATACCCCCAATCACTCACCCACCTCAAGGGGCAGGCTACTTGCCCATAATTACCAACCAGTTAATCCCTATCACAGGATTAATGCACTGATTAGGTTAAAGCTTTCAGAACCCTATCATTTTACCTCTCAACTTTCTCTCAATGTCTTACACAGGAGCTTTTGAGGGACACCTCATCTCTAAACCATAGCATTCCAACCTTGGCCCCCTAAGGTTCATGTTCATCTCACAATGCAAAATACTTTTAGTCTTGTTCCAAGACTCACCATAGCCATCACAGTTTCAGGATTGCTGAAAAGTCCAAGTCCAAAGTCTCTTCTGAGACTCAAGGTAACTGTCATATGTTTCCCCTATAAAAATCAAAAACTATTTACACATATCCAATATAAAAAGGCATAGATTAAACATGTGCATGTGGAGAAATCGGGGTATGGAATGAACAGATGGTACCAAAGCAAGACTGAAATCCAGCTGGGCTAACAGGTCCTGTAGCTTCACCTCCAGCATCTTGGCACATGGCACCATGATGTCATTTCCAAAGGTCTTGTTCAGCTCCTCCCATATAGCCTCACTGGTCACAGACCACATGGTATCTCTCTTGGCTTCTCTCTACTTCCTGATTTTCTTGTTTTGAGTTGCTGTCCTCTGGCATATCCTTGTACCCCCATGTTTTCCTTCATCTCAGGTGCAGAGGAATGGGGCCAGCCATCTATGCACCAACACCTCTGAAACTGTGAGACCCAAAATAAACTTTTTCTCCTCTAACTGTTCTTGTCAGGTCTTCTGGTCACAGCACTGGAAAAGCGAAACACTTGGAAAAACTAATTATCTGTTTATTATGAAGTAGAACTCATCATAATCACTGCCATAAATAGTATCTTAGTAACTGGAAAATTGGATGTGGGTATCTGTGTGAACAACCTTGGTCATATCAAACACTTTACTGGTTATGATTCAGAAGAAAAGAAATTCAACCAAGAAATTATTAACTTAGGTAAAAAATGTGAAGATTATATTAATAATGTCTCTAAAAGAAGAGTTCTCTGTCAGGAAAAAAGTAATGTAATTCTGTAAAAGATGAGACAAATGTATACCAAATTTATTCTGCCATTTCTTTATATATGAAAATCAATGCAGTAGAAGGAATTTAAGGATAATAAATAAAGGAATTGACCCAAGAGGTCCTTATCCAATGCGAATACATGCACATATATATTGTTTGAAATAAGGCAAACTTCTTTAGACTTCAGATATATATTACATATATGTGTATATATATATATATATATATATATATATGTGTGTGTGTGTGAGTATATATATATATATAAATATAAATTTTATATATATAAAATTTATATATATATAAATATAAATTTATATATATATATATATATATATATATATATATATAAATCAGCTAAATCATCACTTATTATAAAACCCTATGAAGGAAATTTCAGACTTAAAGCAAGAAATACAGTGTTTAAAACTACTCTACCATTGAAAATTCATGGACTACCATAAAATAAATTTTCTCCTAAATGACAAAGTCAGAAGCATTGACAATTGACTTTTTTTTTTTTGTAATTTAGTGGGATGTGGCTCTTTGACAGATCCATTTTCTTTCTTTTCATTGATCTCCATTTCCATTCTTTACTTTTACTTTTATACTTATTTTATCTAGAATTAAAATAGTAATACCTGTTTCTCACTAAATATGTCTCTTCACAGAACCCTCATGCAGCAGAGTCAATCTATGTTAGGCTAAAGAGAACAAAAAATGATATATGACTATAAGCAATTCTTTCTATGTCTCCTTCTTCCACTTCCCCAGTAGGTTCAACACAGATATGCAGCTAACAGAAAAGCAGTGCTAAATTTCTGCCACACAGTGGACCATTCATAGAAATTGCTTGTATTAGAAAATAGTATACTTTCTTCCATTTATTGCAACCAAACTTTTACTGATAAGGAAAAGTCTTTGTTGTTGTTTTTAATGTACTGTACTTACAAATAATATGTCAATCAAAAAATAAAAATAAAGCCCCATGTATGGTGGTGCCTGCCTTTAATCCCACCTACTCAGGAAGCTGAAGCAGGAGGATTGCAAATTTAAGGCCAGCCTGAAAACTTCAGTGAGATACTGTTTCACAAAGAAGAAGAAACAACAAAATCTACTATCCTGGTTATTTGTGATTTTAACTATTTACCAAATATTTAATAATAGAAACAGAGAATAAAAATTTTAAAAGCACAGAATTGTTCAAGGTAACCCAGCAGGATTGGTAGCAAAGTCAAGGACCAAGACCTTTGTCTTCTGAATCTAACTTTAACCTTGTTTTCACTTAAATGCCACTTCATGAACCTGATCTGTTTTTAAATTTACTGTTGGTATAAGTAATGTACTCATGTCATAAAAAGGTGTCTTGTTCTGTCAATTTCAAGATTTCTGGGATGTTGTTTGTTTTGTTTGTGCTTCTGTATTTTATTACATCCTTGTATTGTGAACTCTTCATCCGCTCTGACACATCCAGTGTTGCAGATATTGAAGTAGATGAGAATTCTGCCCTTGAAGAATTGAACTTCTAAAAAAGACTTTTGCCTTAATTTGATTCTGCTGATTGTGTTAGGAAATAAACAAGTTTCATATTTCTGTGATCTTTCCACTCCTTAAAACAGATGGAATTTATTCTGTTTTTTACAAATTTCAACAAATTTGTATATCACCAACCTTAACCTTGAAACAATCCCCTTTCTATGGGTTCCCAGAGACTTCTAAGATGGAGGGTTAAAACAAAGAATTATGTAAGAAAAATAAGAAAGACATACAGAAAATAAAAAGAGAGAAAAGACAGTTGGAGCTCAATATACCCTTGAGTTGTGTGATCTATTCACTATACGGTGGATGATTACATTCCTTGAGATTATTCCTACCACCACATATTTTGCAGTACCTCCTTGCTGAATGAGTACTCTTTGCTTGGATTTATTTACAAAACAAACCCTGCATTTTATTTCTAACCCTGTGTGAACAATTAATCTCCACTGTACTCCTCCAAGCGCCTGGCTTTTTCCTTGTAATGACAGTGATTAACACCAAAATCCATGTTCTTTTAACTTTTTTTGAAATATCTATTCCTACATTATGCACCAAAAACACACCCAATTAAAGAAATGAATTCAAGATATTTGATGCATAATATATCAATACAATTCGCCATTTAACATTAAAACTAGAAATACAACACTGAAGCTAAAAATGTCAATTTAGAAAAGAGATTAATGGAGAGAGATAGTATTTTTAACTGTGGGTGTTGCAAACATGAGTCTTAGACTGAATGTTTTTGTTTTGAAAAATGTGTAGTTATTTACTGATTATAATTTTGAAACGCCATATTTTAGACTATTTTAAAATAATTTGTATGTCTGCCATAAAATGTCTGATTTTTCACATGTTGGCTAAATTTAGGTGAGAACTCCTAAAATAGCTATGAACAATGCAATGAATTTCATGTAACTTGGAAAATTACATCTTCCAAATTAATGAAACATTTTATGCTATCTTAATACTGCTACCAGAGTCCAATCTGCACAGTCCTAACTTAAAAGCAGAATATTTTCTTATAAGGCTTTAGCTATCATTGGTCCATCTAGAAAAATGGAAGTCCCAATGACATAATAGCTCATTCAACTTTGCAATTGTGTTTTATCTATAGATATTGCCCAGTTTAATCTCTGTGTGACTAGTCAAAACCCTTTTCTACTCTACTTTGGACAGTAAGTAAATAGCTCAACATAAGCTCAAAATAAAATAATAAAAACAGTTTGTATTGTTCAATGTACCCCATAATTGATTTGCTCATTGTACTTCATTTAGCATTTTCAAATACATTGTGTCATTTAATGCCTACGATTATCTCTTTAAGGGACACAGGTTAGTATTTTACCACTATTATTTATAGAGAAACAGGGTCTTAGAGCTATCTTGCCTATGTTCTTGCCTATGTTCAAAGTGAAGTTGAGACTCAAACTTTGGTATTTTTACGTTAAATATTAAAGGTTGAAGTCAACCTTTGGTATCTTTTCCTATGTGAATCATAATATTTGCAGTAAATCCCAAAGTTTCAAAATACAGTATCTTTATGTCAACTCAATGTTTTAAAGTCTTTTCATTTTAAACTTCAGGTGAGTCTATTTTTCCTGAAAAGGTCTAGTTCAACAAGTTTTGGCTGTGTCCTCCATAAAGCAGAAACGGTACTATGCATAATGATTTATGCCAGTCCTCACATGCTACTCAAACTATATCAGTATCACCTGGGAACAAGAAATAAAACAGACTTCATTGTTAAGGAGGCAATTAGAATTCTAGGTAAGGATACATGGATATGTACAGTAGCTAATTCCCAGGTTTATGATCAGAAAATAAGGTTTCAAAAATTAATATAAAAATAAAATGCAAAAATTTTTAGAAGGCTAAGTATGTAAATTTTGGGGAAGGACAAGGTAGATCCAGATTTGAGTCACAAGATCACTGTTACATGTGAGATTTAGGAAGGAATGGAGGGAGCCCTGATTGAATAACTTACATGTTATATTTTTTAATAATGTTCCCTTATTTATAAATGTAATAAGTTATGTAACAGACAACTTCTTCCTCTAAAAGTTTAATTAAATTTTGGTAGTGTAAAGAATTAATGACTTTTAAGCTTAGATCAGAAAAGATGTTTTCTGATCCGATACATCAGATATTTTCTGCTTAGATCACAAAAGATATTTGTAGTAGTTTTCTAAGGTTAACATAAATAAATCAATAGTACTGACTGGGTATCTTAAAGAAGAGAAATTAATTTTCAGTTCTGGAGGCTGGATGTCAAGATCAAGGTTCTTCAGGGTTGGTTTCCTCTGAAGCTTCTCTTCTGGGCCTTGCAGATGGTCACACCTTGCTGCCTACGTACAGGCAGTGTCTCCAAGAGTACATCTTTTAGGTCCCTTTGGGGTACAAATTTCCACTTCAAACAAGGGCAACTGTCAGATTGGGTCAGGGCCCACCCTAATGGTCTCGTTTTACCTTTGTCCCTTAAATGACCCTATCTCTAAATAAAATCACATTCTGAAGTACTGGAGGCAAAGATTTAACATGAATTTGGGGGGAACACAAGTGGACCCATAACAGCTTTCAGTAAGGTCTCATCTTTCCCCCTATTTCCTCCTTTGCCAATCATGACTTCCATATAGTCTCTTTATCTGCTCACTTCCATTTCTTCCTGAGAGGTTATTTACTTTAGTAAAATTTATAACCCAAATGCTTGCTAATGAGGATTGCTTTGTGAACTGGTGCCTCTAGATAAATATTTGCCTAAACATGAAGGCAGGAATTTGCTGTCTTTCCCTTGGAGAGTAAATGGGGTTGGTATTTCTGTTGTGTGACTCCACTAACAATGAATTTTTTTTTCAGTTTGGTGTCTTTATGTTCTTCATAACTATCACATAGACAACTGACTACTTGTTGGAACTGTACCTGGATTTGGACCTAGATAATCTGTGTGATTTTATGACAGTTTGTGTTTTAGCTTTTCTGTATTCTAGAAAATGAAAGAATAAAACATCATTGAAGGCTGACGTTTAAATATTTGTACCCACATTTTTCCTCTAGAGAGAAAGTTCATGCTTCATAATTGGGGTGTCCTTCTTTACATCTAGCTTTCAGATTTTTCAAACATCTGTGAGTCTGTTTCCCTTTCCTTGCTGTCAACCTCAGGGTTGAAAAACAATTTTTCTCTCTTTTGAATTCTTGTGGGAATTCCACCACCAAGACAGAGGCCCAGGAAACTTGAATGCAGTATTTCTTTTTGAGTCTGACATTCTTTAGGGTGGTAGTTTTCTTGTTAAATTGGTATGGTTTCCCTAATTGATTCTGTTCTCTCTCAGACCCTTCAACACTTACGAACCACCTGAAAGACATTTCTAAAACACATTTGAAGACATACAGTGAAGACAGACTTGTCAACATGCCAATCATTCTTTAGAAATATCTACAGAAATCACTATGCATTTTTCTTCATCTGAACTATGCAGTTTTAAGACATACTTTCATGTCATTCAGAGAATGTTTCATTTAAAACTTTACAAAGGAAAATGATTCTTTTTTACCTTCAGATTTATCATCAATATTTATCAAAAAAAATTTAGTAGCCAATACAGGCCTTTTCCATAACTCTCATTGACTTGTAAGCATGAAAGCTAAAATTTTTCCCAGATTGTCAATCACTCCCATTTTGATCCAATATGTTGCCATTTTCAGGGATGAAGAACCAGGAGGCCAACTGGTTACAGATAAGTTCCACATAGACTGGGATTCTGTCCTTATTGATACGGATAATGTGATTATAGCAAGATTTGATGGCAGAGGAAGTGGATTCCAGGGCCTCAAAATTTTACAGGAGATTCATCGAAGATTAGGATCAGTAGAAGTAAAGGACCAAATAGCCGCTGTGAAGTAAGTGGAGGCAAATTTTTCTATTGTAGTTGCTGTCATTAGGACAATATAGGTATATTACACATACTATTACCCACTGACTGGGAGGTTTCTAATTTATTTATTGGGCAATTTTCTCAGTTAAGAATATATCTGTAGTACATTTTTTCAAGTACCTAACACCCTTAGTGCTATAATAAAAGTATTATTATATTTCTCATCTAGAATTAGAATTTACTTTGGATTTATGAAAATGGAAGGGACATTACATCACTATATTATTTATTTATAATATTCCATAATGTGTGTTATTTGCCCAGTTAGTTACAATACTTTAAATACTTTTTATTGACTATTTTTACACTTGAATGAAAAAGTGACTTCAGGAAATTCATAGGTTGTTTACCACAGTACACAGAAGTCAGTGAAGGTATTTTGAAAATAGAGATGTTTGCCCAGTAGACCTGAAATGCAGCTGAAGATTCTGCATTTAGAACATGCTTCTGGGTGATACAAAACTGCTAGACCACCACTTTGAGAAGCAAGATTTTTGAATATATAACCCTTCCACATGAATGGAACTAGTCAGTAAATCTCATGGTTGTGTTTGTGTTTGTGTATGTGTTCAGTGTAACTACATTCACATGTACATTTGACTCAAGATAAACTATATTTTTTTTCTTTATCATTACAGATTTTTACTGAAACTGCCATACATTGACCCCAAAAGATTAAGCATTTTTGGGAAGGTAAGTGGTACAAATATCACATCTATCTATACACTCATATATACACTTATTGTGTATATGTTTGTAAATATATATGTATATATATACATATATATTTATAGTCTTCATTATAGTTTAGTTTTTTTGTATTTTCCCTGAGAAAAACTGCCCTGGTTCATGCTGAATACATTAATTATTTATTAATTATTTATTAATTTAGCAATTTGTTGTTGTTGTTGTTGTTGAGAATCTAGTTGGTGCCTGGTGTTAGAGCAGCAATGGGAGAAAGACCATATTTTCATCTAGAGAGGGGAAACAGTAAACTGTTGGTAAACGTAATTGCATATAGTAAGGAGTCTCATGAGGAAAAAAAAAATGATGGATAAAAGGGTACTGCAGAAATGTCTAATGCTAATAGATTGGTCAGGAAAGGGCCCTCTAGTAAGATGACATTTAAGCCAATACCTTAATAAGGACAGGAAACCAGTCAACCCGATCTCTTGCTGCTATATATTCTCCACCGTAGGAACAACAAGTACCACATCCTTAAGAAAGATTGGCAGAGGCCTAGAATCTAATATAATAATTTGTTCTATGTTCTCTGGAAGATATTTACTACATATACATGTATGTATGTGTGTGTGTGTGTGTGTGTGTGTGTGTGTGTGTGTGTATCCTGTTTTTTTCTTTTTTGGTTACTGGGGATTAAACTCAGTGGTGCTTTATCATTGAGTTATATCCCCAGCACTTTATATTTACTTTTTTAATTTTGAGACAGGGTCTCACTAAGTTATTAAGGCTGGAGCTGGGCTTTAACTTGCAAGACTGGCCTAAAACTTGTGATTCTCCTGCTTCAGCCTCCCCATTAGCTGGGATTACCATCATTCACCACAGTTTCTGGCACTGACTTCAATAGATATTTGTGGAGCACTTGTTTTATGCACCTTTCTAGCCAATATGCTATCAGGATAGTAAAATGACAGAGAGGGGCCCTTGAATTAATTTAGTTTAGAGATGAATTCTTGTGTTCATGGATATAAACATATTTCTACTTTTCATATGTAAGCCTGGAAATCAATGACTTGAAATAACTGCTGATTTTACTGGACTATAAATTTGTGTGTTATATACTGACAGGTAGGTGCATTAAAAAAAAACCACTTAACAAATGAGTAAAACATGAATTAGCACAGATCACTACTATACTCCCCCCGCTTCAGATGCCTGCAGTACATTTATAAATTCTAATTTTGTTGTCAGTAATAGTCAATGGGTCAATGAAAATATTTTGTGTACAGTACTACCTGAAAACATAAATGCAAACAAATGAAATGAGAACAAATCAGTAATGAAAAGCATGATAGTAAAAAAGTGAAAACATATAAGAAAGTGGTCATTCCAAAGAAATGGAAATTCTAGCTACATCAGAAGAGGCATAGAGTGTAACCCAGTCACATGAGACAGCACTGATGATCCTCAGGACACTGTGCTAGGTGAAAAGAGCAAGTCACAGAAAGATGAGTACGAATGAATCCAAATATATGAAGTATCTAGAGTCATCAAGTTTATTGAGGCAGAGTGGAATGGCATTTGTCAGTGGTTAGGGGAAAGGGGAAAAGACAGATTTTTTTTTTTTTAATGGGTCCACAGTTTCAATTTGCAAGATGAAAAAATCTGCAGATCCACTTAATAGGTTTATGTGAATGTACTTGATGCTTCTGTACTGTGCTTAGAAGTAGCTTAGATGGTAAATCTTCATGTTTTTGCCACCAAAAAAAAAAAAAAGGCATATACAGTAAAGAGAATTTTACTCACTAATAGTCCTGGTATATGTAATTTACAAGGGAGTCAGGACTTCATTTACTACACACATAAATAAACATAAAGGACAAAATGAGCTATTTGAACCTTCATGGAAATTAAAGGCCATTCAGAAGGCTGTGAAATGTCTATTGAGAATATGAACTATGTTGGCGAAAATCGGGCAGGACACAGGAGGCGAGGGGGAAACTTCTGATGCAAATACATTGTCACTATGAGGCATTGGGCAGGACATAAAATAAAGTAATGGACTATAAATAAGGCTTACGTAGGGGAGTGATAGACAGAAAGAATCACAGGGGAATTGGGTACAGACTTTAGAGGATCCTCTACATCAGCTCAGAAATTTGGATTTTAGCTTATAATAATTGAGAGGAACAAAGATTTCAATCTAAGATTTGAAAGTTCAAAATCTTGCATTGTATCTCCCAGTCACTGTGCAGGTATTGATGAACCTTAGGGCAGTTAATACTGGCAACTTAAACATGCAGGCTGACATAGTATGCAAATATAAACATTAATGAATTTATTTTAAATGGAAAAACTATTTCAACTAAAAAGACGTGAATACTTTGACTAAATTATTAGTTAAAAGTTGGCTTTCTGAGCATACAAATGAAATTGTTAGCCTTAAGACTTAATAGACCTTGAGTTTGTTTTTTGTTTTTGTGTTTTTTTTTTCCTTTTGGACTATGTTTGTTTTATTTTAGTACAAATGGAGTTATTGTAAACTCATAAACTATGCTGGGAAGTAATGTTCTTGTTTTTACTATTCTTTGGAAAACTTGTTTAAAATTTTAATTAGATTTTAAAAGTATCCTGGACTATTGCTTTCTTTGCTGGAAATTTTTAATTATTTAAAAAATTTATTTGGTCATTAAAGGATTATCGCAATTTTTCCATTTCTTCTAGAGTCACTCTTAATACACAGGGAGTCTCCTCAGCTCTGAAAACAGGGCCTTGAGTATTCATTTCTTTGTTTGTTTTTGTGTGAGTTTGTCTTTCTTGGAATTTTATTAATGGGAATTGTATTTTTATATTATATGGTGTTTTGAGACTGCAAACCCAAATGTAGACATATGGCTCAAATTTTTAATTAAGATCAATTATTTGTTTTTAGTTTTGATAAGCTCATGGCAAGAAGAAGAACAACAAAAACATTTTCACTGATATCTTTTGTGTATGTTAAAATCATTTTTTTTTTTTTTGGAGTCTGGCCTTATTCAGGGTCTGCTTTAACCCATGTGTGGGGCATGCATTCTGTGTACCCATCTAATGAAAAAGCCTTCCCAGCATGACGCCAATGTCTTTACCACTTGTAGAAAACAAGGTCTCCCTCTTTTTTAATTTTTTTTTTTTTAGTTGTAGATGGACACATGCCTTATTTATTTATTTGTATGTAGTGCTGAGGATCAAACCCAGTGCCTCACATGTTCTAGGCAAGTGCTCTACCACCGAGCTACAACTCCAGCCTCATGGAAATAACGAGGTCTTTAAGCTTGGTTTACCTCTCTGGTTTCTAGTTTTCTCTTTGTATTTAGGCTCTGTGAATTCATTAACTTTGCACAGATTTAATGATATATTTAAAATTATTCTTAATTGGGTTTTTTGATTGTTTTGGCTACTACTTTATATTTGTTTCAGGGGATATTTATTATATTTTCTTTTCCCTTCTCGTTTCCAGTTGAAAGATCAATAGGGTATCTATGTCACCAAACACTGGAGTTGGAAGTGTCACACATGTGCTGTTACCCTCAATGAGGGTAAAATAGATCTCCCTTGTAAGAAGATTCCAGGCTGAGTTTAAAATAGGTGTGAAGAGCATTGCAATTTATTTGGGATACTCCCTCTGGGAAAATAAGGATGATTGGCAAAACCAGGGCCAGGAATCTATCTATCTCTGATCTACTTCTTTTCTTTATACTCCTCAAGTTTTGAATGAATTTCCCAGACCTTCTTTTTCTTTTTTTGATTCCAGATTCATCTTGTATAGTGATATATGTTTGTTATCTATAGCTATCTAGCTTGCTAATTTTATCCAGTATGATTGACTTTACCAGCAGAAGTTAAATCTCTGTAGACATTCTGAGATAAGTTATACTGTGGTCTCTATAAATTTGAAAGTGTTAATTCCAAGAAACTACTCGATTTTTTTTTTTTATGATTTAGTCTTTCAGAATTCGAAAAGCAATTCTATGCTCACAAACTATGTAAGCTGATTAAGGAAGAAAAGGATTGTATTTTTAACATCAGGGACACATTGATTAAGTGAATATATTATTTTCCAAAACTATCACATGGATATTGGAGGAAAAGAGAAGAGATAAACTTCAGCTAGTGTAAATTAAATATAATTCCATCTCATTATATCAAAAGTATTTCCTAAAATGCTACAGGTAATGTAGTACTACAAACCAATAGATATTGCCTAAATTGGATCTTAAGAATATTTCAGCATAATATACCTCTCCAGTTATGTCTTCCACAATATAATTCAAGTGGAATTCTCTTTGGTTATAGGGATGCCTTCCACCCTTCTACCTCAATGTCTTTGTTCATGTTTTATTATTAAAACCAGCCTCCAGAACATGCAATGATTTATAACTCCATCTCTTATTAAGCCTAATGTGGATGGCTTTTTCTTCATGAAAGCAGTCACTAAATTTCTTTGGACAACAGCATTCCCTCCTGTGTACAGAGAAACACTACATCATAGTTTCTTATCATTATTACACCATTAGGTAATGAGTTAAATTTAATTGTCTTATTATTTCATTTCCAAGTCAGGCCACAAGCCTAGTTAGAGCTAGTGATGTTTTATTAATTGTTTTTTGTCACAAAGGCATTTGAATTGAGTTTATCTCATGTTCTTTTTCTAATCTGTTCTTCTTTCTTCCCTTTCTTCCTTTCACATATGTGTTCTCTCTCTCTCTCTCTCTCTCTCTCTCTCTCTCTCTCTCTCTCTCTCTCTCTCTCTCTGTATGAGTGTGCACATTTAGAGATGAAACTCCGAGCTTCTTGTATGGTAGGCAAGTGGTCTACCAATGAGCTATATTCCCAGCTCTTAAAATTTGTTTCTTTGAGGCAAAAAGTAGTTGGATATTGCCTCTTTTATCCAATTTGACAATGTCTGCAATTTGAAATAATTTGATTAGATCATCGATCTTCAATATTATCATCAATATGGTTGCATTTTAATTTTCTTGCTGTTGACTATGTAAACCACATTTTTAATTTACACCTCTCAAAATTATTTCTAATGTCTTTTGTATTAAATGAACATTTTTTAATGATTCAGTTAGTTACTGTTTGCTTATTGGTTATAATTCTCTTTTGGGTTATTTTGAAAATTACTTTAGGGCTTACAATTTGCGCTCCTGACTGATCATAGTTATTTTCCTCTGGTATCATCCCACTTCATAACCACTATAATAATAACACAGTGGGGTGCTGCTATCTCTCCCTTCAGGATCTTTTGCTGTATTTGTCAGACATTCTGTGCAACATATGCTGCAAAGACTCATAATATTTTAGTTTTTTTCTTTTAAAAGTCAGCTTTTCAAGAGGTTTTAATAAAACTTACTTCTCTTAGTCCATCTTGATGAAATTAGAAATTCTTACATAAAATTACTTTTTATTATTAACAATTGTATAATTATCTTTTGAACTAATAATGATATGTGTATGAATGCTCCATTTATGTTGGTGGTTGAGGTATATGAACATCAGAACAACATGTGTATTTGTTTCCTTATTGACATTTTTAGATTTTATTATATTAAATATTAGTCCATGATCATATTATGTGTGAAATGTTTCCTTATCTTGTTGATTTTTCTCAAATGTTGTAAACAATTAGTTGAAAAACCCCAAAGTTTTAAAGCTTTTGTTGGCAATATTTTTTTCTAAACCTTTCTTTGGTGATTTCTTCTAATGATTTTATTCTATAATGTATCATTCCTATCAAAGGAATTTCTTATGTTTTATCTGGTTTGAGTGAGGAAAAGAATAAAGCACTTGAAGGACATGGTGAAGATTTACTTTTTTAGTTTTAAATAGCCATTTTTCTAGCTTTCCTGATTAACTAAATCTCCCTAGTACTTCAATTCATGATAACTAAAAAAATAGCAATTTCTCAAACATTCCTGAGTTCACCTCTCATGTAATCTGCTTGTCTGTTCTTATGCTAACCTTATTTATTCTTTAATTATATCATGTTGAACAATAATACATTTTAATATTTTTAAAAGTAGTGTTTCAGTCATTTCTTTTTCAAAATAATATTGGCTCACCTCTCCTATTATTTCCTATCATCATTTTTACAAAATCTCCTAAAATTCTATTGTTTTTATTGTTGTTATTTGCTTTTATTTATGTTTATTTATTTATTTTTGGTTTAAAGAATACATATTTATCTTGCAATTCTGGAGATTGGCAGTGCAAGGTCAAGGTTTGGGGAGGGTTGCTCTGCTCTGAGTCCCTTGCTTGAAAATGATGGTTCTCTCATTGCTTCTTTACATGGTCCCCCCATCTGTGTCAGCTGGAATTTTTAAATTAAAATTTCGTTTAATTATTTTATAATACTTTAAGGAGAATTAAAATCTCAACAGGATAAAACATTTATTCAAGTCACACATTATATAGAGTATGTCCCTTTTATTTAATTCTTCTTTTATCTCTCTCAGTACTGTTTTGTAGTTTTTTAAAATATAACTCACGTATCTTCCCTATATTGTTTATTTCTTGGGATTGTGTGTATTTTTTATGTTTTAATTTTAATGTGAATGATACCTGTCCTCTATATTATCTTCCAACTACTTTGTTAGAATAATGAAAGTTTTTAATAATGAAATATTTAGCTTATATCCGGCCATATTCAATTGTTGTATGACTTAATTGAAGACTTTAAATCATTTTCAAGCAAGGGACTCAGGACATCAAGGCCAGGATCAAAATCTAAGTAATTATACATATATATATATATATATATATATTAAACAAATAACAGATTAAATGCAGAAAATACGGTGTTTTCAATAACATATTTAAAAATTTTTATTTGAAATTAACTCATTGTGTTACAAGAGATATAGTTCTAAAACACCACATAGACCTAAGTTTATAGGAAGCACCTCTTTTCCCCCTAGTTCTGTCAGCATATCTTTTTACTATGTTCATGATATCATTTAAATATTATATAAAAGTATGTATCCATGAAAATATAAGTCCTCTGTAAAATAGAGCTATCTTTGCTCTAGACTTTCTATAATATTTGATTTTTCTTACATCATTTTTTAAAGAAATAGAAGTCTCGGGAAACATTTTCATTTTGTAGTTTCACCAAATGAACTTTTCAAATAATAACATAAGTGTATTTATATTTTACAAGTAATGTTATAGGGCTTGGAAAGTGGAAATTAAAAAAGCAATTGCAATGAATATAAAAATGCCATCACTTTGGGAAACCAATAAAATGTCAACTTAGAGCATCCTGAATTATTGAATTCTTTTGATCCATATCAAATCAAAACAACCTCTAATTGACTACAAAGTCAATATGATGATCCTCAATTTTAGGATCTGCCTGATGATATGAGTTGTTTTGAAAATTAAAATCACCATCTTTATATCTAACTAGAACTTATAGCTGATTCTTGCCCTCTTTTGGAATGTATTTTCCAAAAACTCTTTCATGATCAACTTTTGCACTCAATAAATAAACATAAAATGGTTGAGAGTAAGGTGAATAATTAAAATTTAATTTATTCTAATTCCTGCCAGTGTTGATTTTAATTTAAAAATAGAAGCTATTTCTCTGAAATAAATCAAATTAAAGTAGCATTTTTGGATTTGATTTTTAAATGCTGCAGAAACAATTTTATTCCACAGCATTCACTATCATTAAGTCTTAGAGGGTATTCAGCTTCATGAAATCCCAAATTTTCATATAAAAATAGAATAACACAAACCCTTGTGCAGCAGCAATGGTTTATACCCCTACTTTTACTATAAAATTACACGGGAATAGAGGCCTATCCATGCCCACATTCTCAACAGATTATATCTGAATTTTTCCAACCACCCGCCCCTAATTTTTCGTTTTTAAGCTCTAATAGACTAGAGGATTCTGGTTGAAGCTATAAAAATATTTATTAGGAATCTTTAGTAAATTAGTATGCTTTAAGAACTTGTTCAAAATGTAGACCAAGAATGAGTTTGTTAAAAATGAAAACTCCTTACTCCACTCCAGATCTACTTAATTAGCATCTTCATTTTTTTAACTTTTAATGTTTTTATTTGTTTTAATTAGTTATACATGATAATAGAATGCACGTATCCACTTTGGTATATTAAACGTATAATTTCTCTTTTTTTTTGGTTGTACATGTAGAATCCTATCAGTTATGCAGTCATATATGCACATAAGGTAATAACGTCTTTTTCATTCATTTTTAACAAAGTTCCCTAATAATTTTTTCCTAAAGTAATTTCATTCTGAATATATGAGGTATACAATATGATATTAGAGGATACCTTTAGATTAAATAAAAGAATTTCTATAGTGGAACCAATGAACATTTCTATCTTCTCACAGAATTACTCTTTTTTGTTGTTGTTTGCTTTTGCTTTTGTGGCAAGAATAGCTAAAATCTACTCACTTAGCAGAAATCCCAATTAAAGTACTTTTTTAAAAAAATTGTATCCATAGGCCTCATGATACACATGATATCTCAGAGATTTGTTTCTCTTATATCTGAAACTTTGTATTCTCTGACCTACATCATTTCCACCACACACACAATCCCACCACTAGTTATCCTTATTTTGTTTTCTATTTTTACTGAAATTTTTTTAGACTCCACATATAGGAAACATCATTTTACTTTTGGTGTCTGACCTGTTTCATTTGTTCAGGGAGCATAATATTCTGCATTTTCATCATATTGTGGCAGATGGAAGCCTATCCTTCCTTTTAGAGGCTGGGTAACGTTCCATTGTACATTGGTACCATGGTTTCTTTATCTAGTCATGTGTGATTAGTGGTTATTGATTATAATGTCACAGTGAACTTAGAAGTATTGATGTCTTTTGAGATAAAGATTTCATTTCTATTTTGTCTATTCCTGGATGAGGATTTCATGGGTCATGAGGTAGTTCTATTTTTAATCTGTTTAGAAAGTGTCATACTGTTTCTTTTGATGCCTATACCAATCTATAGTCCCACCAAAAGTGTACCCTTACCAATATTGTTATCCCCTTTTGATATGAGCTATCCTGACAGATGTGAATGGGTATCTTGTAGAGATTTTGATTTGCATTTTCCTGATTAGTGGTGTTAAGTATCTTGTCATGCCTCTAGTGGCCACTTTTATGTCATCTTTAGAAAATAATGTCTATTCAAGTTGTTTGTCCATCTTGTATGTTTTTCTGTTAATATTTTATCAGGCTTTTTCCTATACATTTCAAACATTAACTCCTTATCAGATACATGGTTTGCAGACATTTTCCTAATCCTTTAGCTGTCATTTCGCCGTGTTCATCATTTTCTTTGCTAAATAGAAAGCTTTATTAGTTTGATATAGTCCCATTTACTTTTGCTATTATAGCCTGAGTTTTGGTGCAATATAGAAGAAATCATTGCCAAGGCTGATGTCCAGGAGCTTTTTCCCTCTGTTCAATTCTAGGTGTTTTATATTTTTAGGTCTTTTATTCATTTTGAGTTGATATTGTATATGGTGTAAGATTAAGGTCTAATTTCATTCTTTTGTATATGGAAATAGAATTTTCCTAATACCATCTAGTAAGTGATATTTCCAAGTGTGTCCTCTTGGTGCCCTTACTAAAGATTAATTGGATGTGTGTGTTTGTTTCTGGACTCTCTTTTCTCTTTAGCTGGTCCGTGTAACTGTTTTTCTGCCATCATACTAGAATCTGCCTCTCCAGAAGGCACTATTTTTTTCTTAGTTCCTGGAGATAATTGGGCTCTGAAAGACATGTGAAGTAAAATTCAAAACTAACCAACACAAAGCCAATTTATTAACTTAGATTATTTGAGCATGATATATAGTTCTTTAGACTGAAGCTTTAATGATTGGGTCGTTCAGTGCTTCTCTCAAGATGATCAGCTTAAATAAACAACTAGATGGTTAATCAGTTTGAAGTTGGCTTGGCCACCATGCTGTCAAAACCAGAAAAGTTATATGCCTCAGCTAAGAAACGCAATACCTTTCTCACTATGGGAAAGTCTTACCTGTGGATTTGAAGTTTCTGACTGTAACATTCTTTTCTTATCTCCATGATAGAGAAAAAGAAATAAAAGTCCTGAAAATGTTCCTTCTAGGGATAGAACTTTGAAGGGCCCTCCCTACTTTGGCCTTTTAATAATTGTTTCTTGCTTTGTCCTTACTTTTTTATAATTTGTTCTTTATATATGTTAATGCATTTATAACTGCTACTTATCTATCACTGACCTAAGGCTCTTCCTGTGTCTCTCAAAGAGCAAAGGGACTTTGGGGTAGTCTAAATCCATGAAGGACATTTTTTTTCCCTTCATTTTCTAATTGTTGAAGGAGATTCATTCAAGCTTCTGAGTATAAGTTAAACATTCTAATACAAGCTAAAATTAATTTCCACAACTCATAACTCAGTAGGTCAGTGCCTTACTCTAGAATTCCTGTAAATTATTAAAATATCCTCTGGAACTTTGCTAGTCAGATATTGGAATACAAAATAAAACCAGACAACTCGAATTATTATTTAAGAATATTTATTTATTGTTATATTAGGTAAAAAACATTTTAAGTTGATATTTTAAAATTAAATTTAAGACATGATCCAACTCATAATAACATTATTATCGCATCTCATAATTTTTAAAATTTGTTGTGTAGAATACAGGGGAGGGAAAGAAAGTTTTCCCCTTCACTCTCCATGTGTTCTTAGGTAGCACTTCATGTAAAAAAATGCACATATATTATATAATATATAAAATAATACACATATACTTATATAATAGTAACAACAAATTATAATTTTAGTAGCATATATAAACATGAAATATAACCCAGACAAATGGAAAATCTCTAAAGTAGATCTGAAAGAGCTGGTTTAGACTCCAGATTAAATACTACTTCTCTAAAACAGAGAAAGAAGGGTGAGGGTTAAGCCCCAACAGAAACATTCACCAGGAAATTTACCATAAAATAGAATGAGGTTTGTTACGTAGGTAAAGTTAGTGACTTCTTCAATGATGCACTTCTCTAATGATTCAGTTATCCCAGTTT
Organism: Urocitellus parryii; assembly: GCF_045843805.1. Lineage (NCBI taxonomy): Eukaryota > Metazoa > Chordata > Mammalia > Rodentia > Sciuridae > Urocitellus > Urocitellus parryii. Next base: position 176,459,141 of record NC_135531.1, read on the forward strand.
TCCTGGTACAGAGGGGAAACACCCTTGTAATCTAAGATCTCCTTTATAGATTAAATTTCTCTTCCAAAAGGGCAACTCTCTAGCACTGTTTTCAGATATAATCTTGTTCCTGCAGTTTCTCAGAATAGGGCTGCTCAAATAATCCTTAGGCCCATCAGTTATATTTCAGGCAGCAGATTCTAGTCCCCTACAGTCATATTTGGGGGTAGATTATCCTGAGCCCCACGAGGAACTGAAAGTAGAATCTATATTTGGGATGTTATAGTTTAAATATTTGATTCTCCTTTCCTAATTTTACATAACAATTTTTGTTATTTCAATTACGTATGCATATATGTGTGTGTATGTGTATCTCTCTATATATGTGTAATTTTCTTAAACTGGTACATGATTTAAAGCGTGTTTTATACCCCTAGTATCATATTATTTGAGATACTTCCCAGATGTACAGTATGGAATCACAGAGCAACTATTTGACACTTGGTGATATCTAATTAATTTTATATCTAACAACTTTATTAAAATAGCTGGTTAGATAAAAATTTGAACAACTATTCAAAATCTTCATCTGCAAACAGTGATTTTACTGCATTCTTAAGTCTAAGAAATTATGATACATGTTGATATGTATATTAGCAAGCAATGATCAAAACCTAAAATATGTCCAGGGATAATTGTTCTAATTTTTGGCAGGGGTATGGTGGTTATATTGCATCAATGATCTTAAAGTCAGATGAAAAGCTTTTTAAATGTGGATCCGTGGTTGCACCCATCACAGACATGAAGTTGTATGGTGAGTGTGTCCTACAGACTAATGTAATATAGTGTATTGATTTATAGAAAACAAAATCCCAATGCACAGAATCTGAAATGAGCTCATTTATCTTGTGTTATTAAAGCCTGTTTTGAATTGTTTATCACCTCCCTGATTCAATTGATTTTACTGGAGCATGACAATTAAATTTGAAATGCAGAAATAAATGATGAAATATGCTAGGGTTTTAGTTTATTCTTAACTTTCTGTTTTCTTGGGTCATAGCATCTGCTTTCTCTGAAAGATATCTTGGTATGCCATCTAAGGAAGAAAGCACTTACCAGGTAACTAAATTAAAAATAAATAGAATGAATAACATTTTTTTTCTAAAAATCAGGTCAAATTGCTTTTACAGGTAGATCTGTAGATACAGATGTTTGTGTTCTTTGTTTTTATAGGCATCTAGTGTGCTACATAATATTCATGGCTTAAAAGAAGAAAATATATTAATAATTCATGGAACTGCTGACAGTAAGTATTATATTTGCTGCTACTGTTTGATGGAATGTGACCTTTTACAAAGGAATACATCTTAAAATTTGCTTACAGAAGGCTTATAAACCTAAAAAAACAAAAAATAGGAAGTGAGACAAAGGATCAGATGGTAGGAAGTGGGAAGAAATAATTTAGGACTAAGCAGAGAGGAAATAAATAATCAGCCTCAAATGGCAACATCTCCAATAAAACTTCCTGAGATTTGGGGAATAGTCTGTCTGTGCTATTGAACACAATAGCCATTAACCACTTATGACTATATTCCATTCAGTGAGACTGAGGAATATAATTTTTAATATTGCTTAATTTTTCCTGATTTTAATTAAATAGCCTCATGTGGCTAGTGGCCATGGCTATTGTGTTATTCAGCAGACCTCAAATGGAAATCAACCTACAAAACAGAAAGATAATGTAAATATGCAAGCGCTGAGAGGTTGTGAGTTTACTCACTTACATGAAGTTTTAACTTATCTGAAGTTAAAATCTTCCTAAAAGAGCAATTTTGTATTCCTTCTCATTTTTTAACCATTTTAAACATGGGGGATGGATTTGGTTGATGTTATAAATAAAAATAATTATTTACATTCATAGGAAGCTTTCAGGGCTCAACAAATGTATATTTTTATTGTTCTATATGATACCTCACAGCAGAATGTTGAGTGTTTATAGTTCTATTCACAGTTGAGAAAAATCAATTTCAAGAAAGAAACATTTTTCCAAGGCTATCTGACAAGTGAGCCAAGAGAGTTCAGATCTTGAATCAATACTTTCTAAATCTTGAGCTTGCGTTTGTTATCACACCCTACCCTACCTCAGTATTTTTAGCCAATTTTTAAAAATCATAAAAAGGTTCTCTTAGCAAAGAGTGTAGAGTATACCATCTCTCCAGCTTAACTTTTAAGCAAGTCAAGCTATAGTTAAACCACAGCTTAATGTGTATGTGTTTGTGTATTTTATATATATATATATATATATATATATATATACACACATATATGTATATATATACATATATACGTATACATATATACACACACATATATATAATACAACACACACACACACATATATATATGTGCACCTCTATATCAATTTCTCTCTCTCTATATATATATATAAAATACATATATGTAATGTAGTGAGATACCACTAACCCTTAGACAGAATTCTGAATAAAGTATGTGTGTGCTTTCTGTTAAGAAGCCAAAGTTAAGTTTCTTTCTTCCTTTATGATGGGTTGGATTTAATGATGGTCTTCAAGAGTCTGATATAGAAAAGGGGAGTTTTCACTTTACAGTGAAGACTTGTCCTTCAACACATCAGCCAGGGATGAAGTTTCACATCAGTAGTGATAAGCCAAGTTCATAGTAGGTATACTACATATAATATAATGAGAATGACACTTCACCTATGTGGTTCAGTACCCAAAAGCTAAAACCACAGTCTAAACTTGAGAAAAACATCAGAATATCCAAATGAGGACTCTACCACCACATGATCACTATTCCTCAGAACTATGAAGGTCATGAAAAATGAGAAAGGCTGAGAACCCCCCATAGATCAAAGGATACTAAGGGTCATGATGTCTGAATATAAAGTGGTATCATGGATGGGACTCTGGAGCAACAAAAATAATGTCAAAGGAAAACACTCAAATAAAATAGGTGTAGTTAATGGCAGCACACTGATACTGGTTTATTCTCTTTTCTTTTTTCTTTCTTTTTTTGACAAAGGTCCCATAATAATGTAAGCTGTTAACATTGGAGGAATGGAGTGAGGGCTATATGGAACTCTTTGCACTGTCTTCACACCTTTTCTGAAAATTTTTTAGGTTTTTAGTAGTTTTATCTGTTATAAATTGAAAGTCTTTTTATTAAAAGACAGATTTAGAATATACAATAACAATGTTGGATGAAACATGATGAAAGAGAATGTAAAACTTTTGAAGACCTTTAGATTTTTGTTTAAAGTATTAAAACTTTTTTCTTGAAATCTTAAGATTAGTAATAATAAAAATCATTTATTAAGTACTTTGTCAGAAAATGTGCTAAAGCATTTAGTAATTTCTTACTCGTTTTGCATAAAAATAATATATAGTGGGTCTTACTACTTTCTTACTTAACACATTGGATAAATAAATATTAAGAAAGACAAACAACTCCCCTGCCAGAGCTCAGCTCTGGCCTATATGCACCTCTGCCTACCTGCATGGTACCTAGGCCCAGGGTAGGCCCGGGTCCATCCCACCACCAGCAGATACCTGCTGAAGCTCAGGATTAGTCCAGATCCACCTCTGCCTACCTGTGCAGAACCCAGGCCCTGGGTAGGTCCAGGTCCATCATCCCCCCAACCTGAGAGCCCCGACCTAACCCACTTCCATATTGGGACACTTCAAACATCTCCATAGTCTTCCCCATGTAGTAGCTTCTACCTTTCAACAACAGAGAGGGCCTAGAAACAGCTACATCTCAGAGCAAGCATCCCAAAGCCAAATGGTGTAAGCCCTACCTCTGAAAGACCTTGCAGCAATCTTGGGGCACTTCTAATGCTATCCTAAGTTACCTCCCCTATTGCCGCCACAACCTTGAGTTGCAATAGTATCCACCTTGGGACACCTGCAGGGTCTAGAAGCCCAGAATCAAAGTGAAGTACAGATAACCTGCATGGATACTACAAGACTATAAAATAGAAACTGTAATATCTCATATCCACACTGCAAGAAAGGAAAATACATAGACAACATGAAAAAACAAGGGAGAAAATTGCCACAAACTAACCAGGATACTATAATAACGGATCCTATGGATGGTGAAGTTGATGAAATGCCAGAGAAGGAATTCAGAATGTTCATAATTAAAATGATCACTGAATTTAAAAATGACCTAAATGAGTAAATACTGGCAAAAATTGAGCACTTCAACAAGGAGGCAAGAGAGTAAATACAAAAAGAAAAGATAAATATCAAAAATAAACAAAAATGGCTTGAAATAAAAATCATGTCTCAATAATAATCCAGAATGTTAATGGCCTAAACTCACCAATCAAATGGCACAGACTAGCAGATTGGATTAAAAAAAAAAAAGACCCAACAATATGCTGCCTCCAAGAGACTCGTCTCATAGGAAAATACATCCACAGACTGAAGGTGAAACATTAGGAAAAATCATACCACTCCCATGGACTATGGAAGCAAGCAGGGTTTCCATCCTCATATCAAAGAAAGTAGACTTCAAGCTAAAGATAATCAAAAGGGATAAAGAAGAACACTACGTACTGCTCAAGGGAACCATTTACCAAGGAAGCATAACAATTATAAATATATATGCCCCCCAAAACAGAGTATCTATGTTTATCAAACAAACTCTTCTCAAGTTCAAGAGTCAAATAGACCACAACAATAATTCTGGGTGACTTTAACACACCTCTTTCACCACTGAATAAATCTTCCAAGCAAAAGCTGAAAAAAGAATCTATAAAACTCAATAATACAATCAATAACTTAGATTTACCTGACATTTATAGAATATTTCACCTTCAACAAATGAACACACATTCTTGTCAGCAGCACATTCAACCTTCTCTACAATAAACTATATATTATGCCAAAAAGCAACTCTTAGCAAATACAGAAAAGTAGAGATACCACCTTGTATTCTATCATATCATAATGGAATGAAACTAGAAAACAATGATAAAATAAAAAAAGCTACTCCAACACCTGGATGCTAAATAATATGCTATTGAATAAACAATGGGTTGTGAGAGATGCAAGGAGAAGATTAAAAAAATTTTAGACTTAAAAGAGAACACTGATAAAACATATCCAAATCTCTGGAACACATGAAGGCAGTACTAAGAGGAAAGTTCATTGCATGGAGGTCATTCCTTAAAAAAATAAAATGTCAACAAATAAATGACGTAACATTATCTCAAAGCCCTGGGGAGGGGGGGAAACAACAACAACAAAATTAGTAGAAGACAGGAAATAATTAACATCAGAGCTGAAATTAATGAAATTGAAACAAAAGAAACAACTAAAAAACTTGACAAACAAAGAGTTGGTTCTTTGAAAAAATAAATAAAATTAACAAACCCTTAACCATTCTAATGAAGAGAAGGAGAGAGAAAACTCAAATTACTAACATACGTGATGAAAAAGGAAATATCACAACAGACACTACAGAAATACAGAATATAATTAGAAATTATTTTGGAAACTTGTATTCCAATAAAATAGAAAATACCAAAGGCATCAACAAATATCTAGAGTCATATACTTTGCCCAAATTGAATCATGATGATATACACAATTTAAACAGATCAATTTCAAACAATGAAATAGAAGATGTCCTCAGAATCTTACCAAGAAAAGCCCAGGACTGAATGGAAACACAGCTGAGTTCTATAAGACCTTGAAAGAAAAACTAATACCAATACTCTTCAAATTATTTTTGAAATAGAAAAAGAGGAAGCACTTCCAAATGCATTCTATGAGTTTATTATCACCCTGGTTCCAAAACCAGTCAAAGACACATCAAAGAAAGAAAATTTCAGACCAATATCTCTAATGAACATAGATGCAAAAATTCTCAATAACATTCTAGCAAATCAAATACAAAAATGTATCAAAAAGATAGCACACCAGGGATGCAAGATTGGTTCAACATATGAAAATCAACAAATGTAATTCATCACATCAATAGACTTAAAGATAAAAATCATATGATCACCTCAATCAATAGATGCAGAAAAAGCATTCAACAAAATGCAGCACCCCTTCATGTTCAAAACACAAGAAAAACTAGGGATTACAGGAACATATCTCAACATCATAAAGGCTATCTATGCTAAGCCCCAGGCCAACATCATTCTAAATGGAGAAAAATTGAAAGTATTCCCTCTAAAAACTGGAACAAGATAGGGATGCCCTCTTTCACCATTTCTTTTTTTTTCTTTTTTTAATTTTTATTGGTTGTTCACAACATTACAAAGCTCTTGACATATCATATTTCATACATTAGATTGAAGTGGGTTATGAACTCCCAATTTTACCCCAAATGCAGATTGCAGAATCACGTCGGTTACACATCCACAATTTTACATAATGCCCAATTAGTAATTGTTGTATTCTGCTACCTTTCCTATCCCCTACTATCCCCTCTCCCCTCCCCTCCCATCTTCTCTCTCTACCCCATCTACTGTAATTCATTTCTCTCCTTGTTTATTTTCCCATTCCCCTCTCAACCTCTTATATGTAATTTTGTATAGCAATGAGGGTCTCCCTTCATTTCCATGCAATTTCCCTTTTCTCTCCCTTTCCCTCCCATCTCACCTCTCTGTTTAATGTTAATCTTTTCTTCCTGCTCTTCCTCCCTCTCTGTTCATAGTTGCTCTCATTATATCAAAGAAGACATTTGGTATTTGTTTTTTAGGGATTGACTAGCTTCACTAAGCATAATCTGCTCTAGTGCCATCCATTTCCCTGCAAATTCTATGATTTTGTCATTTTTTATTGCTGCATAGTACACCATTTCTATTTAACGTAGTTCTTGAAACACTGCCAGAGCAATTAGATGAAAGAAATTAAAGGGATATGGGTAAAAAAGAACTCAAAATAGCACTATTTGCTGATGATTTGATTCTATATATAGAAGACCCAAAAAAATCTACCAGAAAACTTCTAGAACTAATAAATTAATTCAGCAAAGTAGCAGGATATAAAATCAACACCCATAAATCAAAGGCATTTCTATATATCAGTGACAAATCCTCTGAAAGGAAAATGAGGTAAACTACTTCCAATTGTCTCAAAAACAATAAAATACTTGGGAATCAACCATCGAGGTGAAAGACCTCTATAACAAAAATTACAGAACACTAAAGAAAGAAATTAGAGAAGACCTTTGAAGATGAAAAGGTCTCCCTTGTTCTTTGATAGAATTAATATTGTCAAAATGACCATACTACCAAAATAACTATACAAATTTAATGCAATTGCAATCAAAATCACAGTGACATTCTTCATAGAAATAGAAAAAGCAGTCATGAAATTCATCTGAAAAAATAAGAGACCCAGGATAGCTAAGGCAATCCTTACCAGGAAGAAGGAAGTAGATGGCATCACTATTCCAGACCTTAAACTATACTACATATCAATAGTAAGAAAAACAGCAGGGTATTGGCACCAAAATAGACTGGTAGGCCAATGATACAGAATAGAGGACACAGAGACAAACCCACATAATTACAGTTATCTTATATTAGACAAAGGCACCAAAAACATACATTGGAGAAAAGATGGCCTCTTCAACTGGTGCTGGGAAAACTGGAATTCCATATGCAACAAATGAAATTAAACCCCTACCTCTAGATGCCAAACTAGATGCCCTTCAGTAGATGAATGTATAACAAAAATGTGGTATATGTACACAATGTAATACTTTTCAGCATTAAGAAAAAAATCTTGGCATTTGCAGGTAAATGGATGGAGTTGGAGAATATAATGCTAACTGAAGTTAGCTGATCCCAAAACTACAAATGCTGATTTTGTCTGATATAAGGATGCTGATTCATAATGGGGTTGTGTGAAGGGAGCATGGGAGGATTAGATGAACTCTAGATAGAGCAAAGGGGAGGGAGGGGAAGGGAGGGAGCATAGGGGGTAGGAAAGATGGTGGAATGAGATGGACATAATTACCATAAATACATGTAGGAAGACATGAATGGTGTGACTCTACTTTGTGTACAGCCAGAGATATGAAATATTGTGCTCTATATATGTAATATTTATTATAATGCATTCTGCTGTCATACATAACAAATTAGAATAAATAAAAAAATTAAAAAGTCACACAACTGTTAGTTATAAAAGGGGGCAGGGTTGAATCCAGGAACTAAAGTTCTTATTTATTATTTATTATATAATGCAGGCTCAGTCATGTGAATAAACTATATTCAAAGTTAAATTATTTTACCTCTAGCCATCACCCTAGAATATACCACTACTCTTTCAAATTTCTCTGTCAATATGATACAGCTATTTAGCAAAACATGTCTCTATCTGACTGACTCAGTTCTGGGTCTGGTTCTTCACCAGTTTTTGTTGTTGTTGTTGTTGTTTTTGTTCTGGAAATATCACAACAGACACTACAGAAATACAGAAGATAATTATAAATTATTTTGAATTTTTTTTTTCTTCTGGTGACTTCAGAGGAAAATCTCCCCTGTGCAGGTACATAGGTACCAGCACCCCAGAACCCACAAAAGCCTGGGGAGTTCAAGATGCTCCCTCAGTGACATTCTAATGTACCACTATAAATGTTATTTTGGAAGATTAGAAGCTAATTCACTCAGCCTATCAGACTTTAATGTCCCCCATTTAGTCCTAGGAACAATATGAATTGAAGATATCAACAAACCATGTGCTAGATACTAAGCAGCAGAAAAATCCAATTGGAAAATTTATTTGTACATCTTTTTACCTTTATCCATATGTAGAAGTAATGGGATTCATTTTGTATAGATTCCATATGATAAGTAAATATGCTGTACAAGGGACTATTTGTCATTGCCCCTATTAATTAACATTCATAGTATCTTACATTTACTGAGAAATATATCATTATGTAGAGTTGATGTGGCAATTTTCCCATTAAATATAATACGATGTTGGGAAAGATTGTGCATATGTTTTTAAAGGATTTGAATCATCATTTGATATTTTTTATCCTCTGCCATAGAAAGATTATTTGGCATCATCTAACTAGAACATTAAAGAGGATTAAACCAGTGGTAAGGCTGCCCTGGGTTTGTAAAGACCTTTACAATATATTAGCTTAGGAGTGATTTCAGAAATTCATAGGTGTACAAAAGACAGAAAGGAATAGCACAGGTGGCATATGAGCAAAGTTCTGTGCACAAGGATTTGAGTGAATGTTCCAGAATTTTGCCCCTATTTGAGCCCACAGAATCTCCAAATCTAAAGCAAATCCATTTCTTATTTCAAAGTTTTGGACCTTCTATTCAGGCAGAAGGAAGACAGATTGAAGCTGGAATAACTAGTATTCTCTAAATTAAATATTTAGCCCATGAATAAGAAGACGTAGAAGATATGTACTACATTTTCTCAATATAGAGCATTCTCTTATAAAAATTTAATATAATAAAGCACAATGTCATTGTCTAACTGAGACTGGGTGTCAATAACCCTCCTGAAGGAATGCAAATCTATTTTTCTGTATTCATATTTACAAAAGGCATTCATTATATTAAAATATTTATAAAGTATAAAATATATGAACATTTGGGAATAATATACGATATCTAAAAAGTATGTCTCAATACCATCCTCTATAGTACATAAGCCTTGTTCATCACTCCAGTTGTATTGATTTGATTTTTTATAATGTTAAAGTTTGCCATTATAGCTCACACCTTTCTAGTTAAAACCAAAGATTAGCCTTTTAATTGTATGATGTATGCAAAACACTTAAACTCTTTGAAAAAATAATATGAAAATTTTCGGATCTTAATAAATGTATCTTCTTCAAATACTATAATTTAATTTCTTCCAGCAAAAGTTCATTTCCAGCATTCAGCAGAATTAATCAAGCATCTAATAAAAGCTGGAGTGAATTATACTATGCAGGTAAGTAATTCTTTTAGAAGAGTATTGTGTTAGTCAGCCTTCCTTCATTATAAGATACTTGAGATAACTTACACAGAGAAAAGTTTATTTGTCCACAGGTTGAAGGTTCAAGTCCATGATCAAGCCTTTAAGACATGGGCTGCTGGAAAATACTCAAGATACAAACTATTCCAAATGTCCTCTTCTAAATTCCTCTTTTACTTGTTAGATATAGAATACTTTGTCTGCATTATTCTATTATTTATTATTATTATTATTATTATTATTATTATTATTATTTTGTGGTGCTGGGTATTGAACCCAGGGACTTGTGCATGCAAGGGATGCACTCTGCCAACTGAGCTATATCCCAGTCCTCTTATTCTATTCTTAATGTAATTATTTTTAGTATGCTTCTTAGGTTAAATAAGTTTGTATTCTTTGTTCTTGATTACATTGAGAATGTGGATTCCTTTATGCTTTAAAAGTAAACCATTCAGAACCCATTCAGAAATGTTCTTTTCTCCTCAAAATTTATATGCTATTAATATTGATATTTTTAAAAAGATTAACTTTCTATTTCCCTTTGTCCCTTTTATATTTTCTTCATTTTCTATCATTCATATATAAAAAGTGGGAGAGAAATATGTGTTTGGGGAAAATACTACAAGAAAAGAGGACAAGTTAAAACTCTATTTCAAATTCCATTTATATGTGTGCTTTGACACATCTAATAAATATTAATCAGGGACTTACTTTAATAATGGTCACTATGTTAGATGGGTAACAAGACATACTTCATGCTATCAAAAAATTTTCAGCTTAATGGAGAAGTCATACAAAAGGAGTAAATTTGTCAGCATTTGGAAGAAACAATTGTTAGTCAGTTTTCTGTGTTATGACAAAATATGTGAGATAATCAAATTATGAGGCAAGATTGATTTTTAGCTCATGGCTTCAGATGTTTGGGTGCATAGCTGGTTGGCCCCATTACTTTGGACTTGGGATGACACAGTATGTCATGGTAGGTTTCTTCAATTCATGGTACCTAGGAAGCAAAGAGAGGCAAGTGGATCTGTAGTCTGAATATCCCCTCTGAAGGTCATCCCCAATGACCTAACTTCCTTCCACTGGGCTATACCTTGCACTGTTTACAGCATCTCCCCATAGTGCCACTCAATGGAGATGAAGCCTAAAACACATGGGCTTTCGTGATACATTTCAGATATAAGTCACAGCATTCCACCACTGGCCCCCCAAATCTCATGTCTTTTGCACAATGCAAAGTACAATAAATCCATGGGATAGGAAAGAATACCTAGGAAATGGACCAAAGCAAGAGTGAAGTCCAACAGGGCAAATGTCAAACACGGTAGCTCCATGTCCAGCATCCAGGATACATGGGGGTATGAAGGGAGCTCCAAAAGCTTGGGCATCACTGCCACTCTCTGTGGCAAAAACAGTCTAATTTGCATACAGAAGGCATATTTTGTTTCAACTATAGATTGACATGATTACAGTCTTTTTAAAAGCTTAGCTTAAAGGACTCAGAATTTGCTGAAATGAGATTTTGGTTAGAAATTTTCATATATCCTTTCTTCCTTTTTTTCCTTCCTTCCCTCCTGCCTGCCTGCCTTCCCTCCTTCTGTACTTGGGATCAAATTCAGGGTCTCACACATGATAGGGAAGCACTCTCTCTCTCTCTCTCTGAGCCACTAAACTATATCCCCAAGCCCTGGTTAGGTAATATTTTTCAAAGTCCCTATGCCAGAGGGGAAAAAGGAAAGAAACAAAGAAAATGAATGCTGAGGGGGAAAAAGCTGCCTTGATAAATTGAAATCATCTCCCCTCAATGTCTTAGGTCTACCCCGATGAAGGTCATAACCTATCTGAGAAGAGCAAGTATCATCTCTACAGCACAATCCTCAGATTCCTCAGTGATTGTTTAAAGGAAGAAATACCCGTGTTACCACAGGAACCAGAAGAAGATGAATAATGGACCCTATTTATATAGAACTGAAGGGGATATTGAGGCTCAATGAAACGCAACCAAGAGACTGTCATATTGTAGATGCTCAGAGTTTCAAGGGCAGCTTAAGGAGATGACACTGGAACAGCACACTCAGAGATAATGAACTAGAATTTGAAGACCGAAGTCCAAGTCTACTGTGTTGCCAAGGGTGCAGAATCTATTGCTTTGTAAAAGAAGGTCAAAGGGTTGGTTTCCTGGGAGAAATTAGTTTTACATTAAAGTAGGAATAGTGCATGTTTTCTTCTGTTATCCCCGTTTGTTCTGTAACTAGTCGCTCTCATTTTGATTTCAATAGCCACCATCATCTTTGCACATAATGCACAACTTATCATCAGTACTACAGTCCCTGATCTCCGATGGCTGAGCTGCAGTCTAACACTTTCCTGTACCTTTACAATAAGTGCAATTCTTTCATTGTCTATTATTATGCTTAAGAAAATATTCAGTTAATAAAAGCAGAGTATTTTATGTAATTTCTGTTTTAGAAAAACATTATTACATGAGTCAAAGGACATGTAGGAATATGGATTTCAGCACCTTCCAAAGTTCAGCCAGTTATCAGTAGATACAATATATTTAAATCACACGAGTGTATCTCTCAAGATATGTATACACCTGTGTGCATATACAGTGAATCTATCTTTACATGTTATTCATGCTACCAAGGGTAAGCTTTTGATGAATTAGAAAAGATGCTCTTTTACAGGCTATAATGGATGCTTTGTTTAATGAGCCAAATATGATGAAACATTTTTTTCCAATTCAAAATCTAGCTATTGCTTTCCTATAAATGCTTGGGTTGTGTTTGGTATTGTTTTTAGTGGTTAATAGTTTTCTAGTTGCAATTTAATTTTTTTGAATATGATACCTTGTCACATGTAAATTAGATACTTAAATATTAAATTATAGTTTCTGATAAAGAAATTTTGTTAACAATGCAATGCCACTGAGTGCTATTTTGCTCTATTGGTGGAGAAGACTTCTTTTTCAAAGACTGGGGCTCCTTTTACTTTTCTCCTCAGTGCAGAATCAATTCTCATATTCATTGTAAAAGGTCTGGATTATTTCATTTTCCAGATTTTATTTAGTATACCACATCTGCCCAATTCATCTGTTACTGTTTAAGTTAAATCCTTCCGGTGAGAATTAGGAATGAAATCTTTTTTATTCATTGGCCAAAAAGTTCACAAACAGCGGTGTTTGCTATTTAATTTTAATCAAAGGCACAAAATGCATCAAATTCTGTGTTCTGTTGACTTGCAGCAGTAAGTAACTGAAGAGTGTGAAATAAACTGGATTGTGCAGAGTCTAAACACATCATGAGAATATGAACAGTGTCCACCAAAGTGAAAGAACATCCTCTCACTTTGCATATGGGATCTTACAGAAGATGTCTAAAAATGTAACCAAGCTTTGAAAGGCAGAAAAATGTGGGCAATGTACTATGTTTTCATAGTTAGAAAAAAAGGTTCATAGGGAACATGGGATTATCGTGATATCTGAATACCAGGAGGAAAATTTTAAATGACAAGGAATCTCTCAGTCAGCCTCCTGTTTTGTCAAAGGATCAACCTAAACTTCTGGGTGTTTAGAAATATGTTGAACCACTGATTGGGTCTTCTGCTTTGCTTCTGGATGCTTTGGAATTGTGTCTTCACTGTTCCATTAGATTCAATTTACAATGGGAAAGGCTCTCTCTTCTAAAAGACCCATTTTAGGTCTTTTTCAAGAATAGTAAACACATTTTTTTAACAAAATAAGTTGTAATGTTTAAAAGGAAAGTTTTGCCTATTTTATTAAGATGGAAATTTCTTTTTAGGCTAATTTGAAGTCCAACTGAAGCTTTTTAATCAATATTTTAAATTTCAACCACTAGAGTTTTTTACAATGCAAATTATTATGTTGTCTGAATGATGTGGTTTTATTGAATGTCTATTTGAGTAACATTTAAAAAGTATTGACCTTTACTGTTCATCATTTCTCGTTTATTATTATTATCAATGTTTATCTATTTTTCAATTAATTTAATACAGTTTGTAATGTGAAAGACATTTGTCTGGGACCCACTTTCACCTTAAAGGATAAAGAGACCTAAATGAAAACAACTGTTTAATAGGAAGGTGGAAATTTTTCATCTTTGTGATTCTTTGAGTTTTAGTAACTGGTCTGCTATATAAAGGAAATGCTCACCAACACATACTCACTGGTTACAAAGAATTCATGCAACTGGATTTTCCCTTTCACATTTGCCCTTGTCATAATCACACTATTTCAAACGTATTAATGCATTCTGAAAGTGTCCTGGATAGCAAACATTCAAAGTGTTCATTTTCCTTTAAAGAAAAACACCAAGGTAAACTAAAAATGCTGTAATAAAATAGGTAAGCAATATTAACTCTTCCACACAGATAAACATACAACCAGTAACTTTTGAAGCTATTTTGAAAGGCAAAAGTGTTTGTTTACTTTGCTTCAACTAAGAAGATGGCCATTCCAGTGTGGTAGCACACACCTGTAATCCCAGTGACTTAGGAGGTTAAGTCAGGAGGATCATGAGTTCAAAACCAGCCTCAGCAACTTAGCACAGCCCTCAGCAATTTATTGAGTCCTTGTCTCTAAATAAAATACAAAAAAAAGGGGGGGGGCTGGAGATGTGGCTTAGTGGTTAAATGCCCCTGGGTTCAATTCCTGGTACCAAGGAGGAGAAGAATATGATGATGACGACCAACTCAAGAATTAGAGACAAAGAAAACCATGCTGACCTAATGAGTATTAAAAAAAAAAAAAAAACTGAAGGAAGGAGATACTCCTCAAATGAATTATTTTTACTTCTGCTATCATAGAAATAGCTCTGAAGGTCTTGAAGGAGCCTTCAGTTGTGGATCTGCTAAAAATAAATTACCTAAGCATGGGTTCTTGACCTACAAAGATCATTTAAGCCATTGTTCTCCTAATGATGGGTTTTCAAACAGAGTTCCCAGGAATGCATTGCACACAAGTCTCTAGGACCATTGAAATTACATGGCTTCCATAAGGAATTCTGTGTGAAATGCACATGCACTGACCACCTTTTCTGGAGGCAGCCAGCTTTGCATAAGTGTAATCTGACCTCTAGTGGTGCTCTGACTCTCTATTCTTTGGATTCTCTGCTACTGGTGGTGGTTACCTACTAGAACCGAAACTCATCACATACACACTACAAACCAATATGAGAATGCTTATACCACACTGAAGTCAAATAATGGAAGACATTAGCAGGTGACTGTGCTCTCTTAAACATGGTCCTTGGAAGGCTCCAAGGGCCCTGCTGCAGCTGCATAACTTATCTCCTGGTGTCCATTTCAGCCTTTTCAGTCCCCACTCTTATTTCTCAGGACCACTTCCCAAAATAAATTGCATGTGCACCAGTTGTTGACTCGGGTTCTGCATTCTGGGGAAAACTTTTCTTCCCATAAGAGCTTATCACTGTGAATATATAGAAAACAAATACATGGAGAATAAAAATGTGGTTTCTTCTCAGGTTGGAATAAGTTGTTTCTACCTAAAATTTCTTAAACTCTTAATAAAAGTGGCAAACCTATGCAAAGTGTTCCACAGGCATTATCAGATGAATCTTCTCAACACGCCCTAGAATGGGCATTATTTCCATTTAAATACATAAGAAAATCGAATCTTAAAGAAGTATGGAACTTGATCAAATTTTTAACTAAGACTAAGTCACAGTTTCAGCCAGTTTAGACCATGTTCTCTGTCATTCTCCTCTGTGATAACCCTGAAATCAGGAAAGAATTAACTCAAGTTCATCCCATCTGAAAAGGATTTGAAATATCTAAGCATAGAGTTCTAGATATTTTTTAGAATGACTGAAAGCATTAATACTGAAAGCCAAAGAATAACCCAATATACTGTCATGGCATTTTTGAAATTACATGAATGAATTCCCTAGTATCAAGAGGGCATATGTATAATATATATTAAAATGTGGGTTTTTTTTCTGTCAAAGCAATGTAAGAATTATTTCTATCTATGAAAACTTTTGCTCAGATGACCATGCCCTGAGAAGTCATAGTAAGTTCCCTTGCTCAGGCATTATTTCAGGGACATTCCAAAATCATTCCAGGAAGTATCCATATATGACAAGCAGCATTTTACTGCTCAAAATGCCCTGACTTGTAAACATAAAAATCTCATGCTATCTTTAAATGGAAAAGCACATTGCATCATTGAGAGCCATACAAGGCAGCTACAATCCTATTTGCAATCTGACTTAATTTTTTTATTACCTTAAGCTTTTCTACTACTATAGAAAATAGATTTGCTTTACTGTTGATCAGATCTACAAACAACAATTTTATTTACTTTGGCAACATTCCAGTGATTGTTAGCAGAGATCCTTTGAACTCAAAAATTCCCTCTCTCATCAAAGACAAGGTAAATACATTTTTAGAAGGAAACAAGTCACATGAAAGCATAATCTTGATTATTTTCTGTTAGACTTACAATTAAGTTAATGTTTGGTTAATGTAAACAACACAGACCATTACCGCAGCCGTTCATTCACTTGGAAAGTCTTTGTGCTGATTACCACAGCTTGTCCATATGTCAAACCTAGTTGTGTTTTAACTGAGATACATTTGACATGAGTGGAATTTGAGAGTGAGAAATTCCATCCTGCCAGATTGTGAGTTCAAAGCCAACCAACCTCAGCAATTTAGCAAGGCCATAGATAACTTAGCAGGACCCTGATCTAAGTAAAATACATATTGCTGGGGCTGTGTCTCAGTGATTATGTGCCCCTGGGTTCAATTTCCAGAAGCAAAAAAATAAAAAAATTCCATCCTGCCAAGGACATCAAAGAAATGGGCTTTATATTTGTTCCACATTGAGGCTTTTTATCATATTAACTCAACTAATGCTAAAACTAAACATGCAAGATAGAAGTTATCATTTGCTGATGAAGAAATCAAAATTCATAAGTTAAACAATTTTCCATCAGTGTCTTGTAGCATATAAATGACAGATTCAGAATATGAAATCAGACAATAATAACCTCCAGGCCTTTACACGTTATAATCTCATATATACATTTTTTTTAAACTAGTAAATTACTAAAGTTCATTGTGCATGTCTTTAGATTGGGTTAAGCTTTCAAGTCCCTTGGTATTTCTTCATGCTTCTGTCTGTAAGTAACTAAATTTGAATTTTTAAATGGTTAAATACTTGTGACATAATATGTACTTGACCATCATCTGGAAGTTCGTTAGATATGCAGACTTTCAGGTAGCCCTCCCTCCAGAATCAGAATCAGAATGTTAACACATCCTCCAAGTGATTTGTACACACATTAAAATTTGAGAAGCATTGATTTAAATAAGAACTTTTATCGTCTCACATCACAAGAGAACTCAAGTTGGATGTTTTGGGGGCAGTTTAACAGATCAATAATGGAATCAAATCATGGTCGGTCCCCAGCTTTCTGCTTCTACATCTTAAGTCTGTTTTCTGTCTCTTGAAATGTCTTCATATAAATAAGTTGTCCTGGGCAATATCTTCTTTCACAACCCATCTTCTATCAGGAAAGGTCATTTTCCCCAGAAATCTTGAGCACCATTGATTTTACAGCCTTTCAGTCCACACTTTAGTTGCAAACCCCCATCTCTAACACAGGGAGGCTGGGAAGTGACACATCTGAAGCTGTACTCTCTTTAGTGAAGGTGTAACAAGTAAGGAGGGTGGGAGAGTGAACATAATTGTAAGTACAACGTGTGACCCAGAAGAGACGGATCTACCTACCCACGGCAATGAGATCAACAATGCTGGCCTTTCATCTGCCGGAATTCCCCAAGCTGCTGAGCAGTGTTTTATGTAACCCTTCCCTTGAAGGTGTCTCACTTCTCCTCCCAGAAGACCCTCAACGTCTGTTTCACCCCCTGTTCCTGAGAGTCAGCACACTCCTTCCTAGTCCACATTTTCTCTTTTCTTCCCTGCTCTTCATCACTGACATGTTTTCCAATGCAGGCAGGTAGTCTTGGAATTTGATTGCCGTCCCATCTTGCAGCCTTTATTTGCTCTAACACGATTTATGATACCTTGATTATCCCCATATGGTTTGAATTGCTAGGCACACCATTTATTCTCCTGATTGATGGATTGTGGAAGGTATTTATATTGATGGGGAAAGAAAAGGGCTGACAAGGAAACACAGGTAACACAACTTCTCCATTCACATACACTTTTTAATGGATCTAATTCTCATTACATTCCAACATCTATCCTTGGGGACACCATGTGTGACATTTAATGATCTGTGTAGTGTAATTGGATTTTTCAAACCCTCAGATAGAACAAATTACAAATTCCCTTGCCCAGATAAATAGAAATTTTCAACTTTGAGGCTGTCTTCAAATCATGAAATACCAAAAGGATATTTTGTGCCTGTTATGTGCCCGATATTGTGCTGTAT
Source organism: Urocitellus parryii (assembly GCF_045843805.1). Taxonomy (NCBI): domain Eukaryota; kingdom Metazoa; phylum Chordata; class Mammalia; order Rodentia; family Sciuridae; genus Urocitellus; species Urocitellus parryii. Next base: position 176,477,571 of record NC_135531.1, read on the forward strand.
GGTACAGCATTAAGATCCTTTTCCAAAGACTTAATCTAATTAAGTAAGGTCTAATGTGTAATTTAGTCAAATGGGTATTTAAATGGGTATTTTAGTCCAAATGCTATAGCCAAATGAGTCATCATTTACTAAAAAGTACCACCATATTCAATCATGTTTTTGGTTTTCATTGAGTCATTTTAGTGCCCACCTAATTAAATATGATATTCCCTTGGACTTACCAACATTAAATAAATACACAAACCTACATATTTTATTCAAAAGGGCTCCATAACCCACTTTCATTCATATAACAATTGGTCTCTCTGCAGTTTCCTTTCCCACATTTAATTTCAGGGAAATTTTCAGTCGACTTCTGCTACTGTTTCAGAATTATTTCTCAGTCCAAATCATCTATAGCAGAGGGGCATGGAGATAAAGTAATATTTAATTTTGTTTTGTAATGGTGTCTGGTTTATTTGAATGAATTTATTAAGAATCAAAAAAAAAGAATTCACATCCTTGAGAACAGAAATATTTTCACAGAGTAAAAATAATAAAATAAAGTACTGCCCCAGCCTACCACCTGACTTTGGAAGTCAGTTGTGTTTCTACTCAGCATGGATTAAGAGCCAGCCATGGTTCCCTCATTCCCCAGATCCTGGAGATCATATATTTTGCATGTATTTCTTTGCCCCTAGGTTAATAGCTACTACTAAAATAAGTTAAAAAGTTTTGTATGTGTAACATTTTTTAATTTAAAAAATATTTTAATACATAATATTTGTACATATTTTTGAGGTAGATTGGAGGGTTTGGTTCACATAGGCATTGGGTGGTTGATCAACTTAGGTTAATTGCCCTAACCATCACTTTAAACACTTATCATTTCTTTGTGGTAAATACATTCAAGTTCATCTCTTCTACTTTGAGATAAATAATGCATTATTGTTTATTAAAATCATCCTGAAGTATCAGAGAACACCAGAATTCCTTTCCTCCATCAAACAACATTTAACCTCTGACTGGCCTCTCCCCTCTCACCCATCTTTATTTTCCTTTTGTTCTACTATCAACTTCTATGAGATCTACTATTTTTGTGTCCACTTGTGAATGTGATCATTCAGTGACTGTCTTTCTGTGATCTACTTACTTAGTTTTCCAAGCGCATACATATTACTGCAAATGATAAAATTTTATGCTTTTTATGGCTGAATTAGGTTATGTTGCAAATATGGACTTCCTTTTTAAAAAAATTCATTTCCCTATTGGTGGACATTTAGTTGGATCCCACTCCCTAGCTGTAGTGAATGTCCATTCTTACTCAAAGTGATTTGTGGAGTCAGTGCTCATTCTTCACAAAATTAGAAAAAACAATTTTCAGATTTGGAAGAAACCATAAAAGATCCTGAACAGCCAAAGCAATCTTGAGCAAAAGTAACAAAGCTAGAGGCACTGCAATACCACTCCTCAAAATATTAAAATTATGTTAACTTCATCTAGACTCTAAATAATAGTGGGTAATTTTTATATACCTATTCACTTTCATGTTTAATCCTAATATGTCCATCTGAATTATTTCCAGTTACCTTCAAGTCTCAAATCCCCCCTCATTATTGTTGCATTAAATATAAAGTATTGTTCACATGTACTTTTATATGTTTTTATCTATTTATTTACTTATTTATTGGGGTACCAGAGATTGAACTTAGGGCCACTCAACCCCTGAACCCCATCCCCAGCCCTGTTTAGTATTTTATTTAGAGACAGGATCTCACTAAGTGGCTTAGCACTTCATTTTGCCCAGGCTGCCTTTGAGCTTTGGATATTCCTGCCTAAGCCTCTGGAGCCACTGGGATTACAGGTGTGTGTCACCGCTCCCGGCTTCGCATGTACTTTTAAAGGTGCATGATCTAAGTTATACTCTAACCAATTCATAATTTTCTGGGGTAAATAAAACGATGAGAATAATAGTAAGAAGTCACATTACCTCTTGCTTAGTTTGCACCAGTCCCTAGAATGAGCTTATTCATAGACTTATTTGAACTTTCCAACAAGTGAACTAAGATCATCATGTCAAATTTAATATGAAGAAACTGTAAATTGAACAAACTGAGTTATGAAGGTCAAAGTAAGGCATACTTGTGAGTGAAGGAGAAGAAAAACATTATTCAGTATTTGTCACTCACATGAAGTGATCAGAGTCGGGTGAGCACTCTTCTACCTAGGCCATCTGAGCAGGTGGCTGCCAAGCTGAACCCTCAGGGGAAGAGAAGGCTGAGGAAATAAGAGTGTCAGCTTCAATTGCCCTCTCTCTGAAATGACACTCATCACATCTGCTTGCAGACCTTTATTCAGGACAGCTCTCAGAGGCCCCACCTGCCAGCAAGAGGGTTGAGAAATTCAAGGGAGCAAATGAAGAATTTAGTGAGCTGACATGGAACAATCTACCTTTCTGAATGTCAAATGTTTTACTTGCTCCTTTAATTCCCCTACATATAGAACCTAATCAACTCCACCTGCAATAAAGACAACCTCAATCCTTTGAAGCTCATAACCCAGAGTTTCTGGATGCTGAGTAGTAGTCTTAATATCAAAGCCATATCAAGCTCATTTTTACCCTCATAATTTTGAACTTCCTCCACACTCCTAATGTACATCAATAACAAGGATGGAACAATCAAAATAAATAGTCTCTTTTGAAATGGGAAAAAATGCCAAATCTGCCTTCAGGAGTAACACAGCTTTCCTAGCCACCTTCTGGCTGTAGACAAATGAGAGTCCACATATCCATCAAATATCTTCCCTTAAATAATCAAATGTTACTTGAAATACAGACTCAAATGCATTTAATATTGGGAAGAAGTTAGTATCTTTCTTATTCATTTACTTAACTTTCAAACAACCCTAAAGTCAAAAAATTAAACTTAAATTCATTTTCACATATCATTTTAGAACCTATAAGGTTTTGTTTTGTTTTGTTTCCATGCTGAAGATGGAACCCAGGGACTTGCACTCTCTTAACAAGTGATCCTTCAATGAGCTCTGCCCCATCCATTTTTTAAAATTTCTTGTTTCATACAGAGGCTCACTAAATTGCCACGAATGGTCCCAAACTTGCAATCTTCCATCCTCAGCTTCCCAAGTGTCTGGGATTACAAGCATGTGCCACCGTACCTGGATGGAATCCTAAGTATTGTCGTGTGGATAGCATGAGTGAGCTTCTCATTCCCTCAATATATTGACAGCTAATTTAACACTATTTGTAGCAAAGAAGGAAATACTACATCCTTAATATGAACTTTATGTTAATCTTCTATTCAAAGAAATTAGTTATTAGACTTCCAGTTTCTCATTCTAATCAATAACTAAACTTCCTGAACTCTGAGAAGACCCAGATAGCTGAACGGTAAGACCTGTTCCTCAAATTTGCTTTTAAATGAGATATACTTCATGGATTATACAATGCTCTTATTTATTTATTTATTTATTTTTATAAATATATATTTTTTAAAGAGAGAGAGAGAGAGAGAATTTTTTAATATTTATTTTTCAGTTCTCGGTGGAAACAACATCTTTGCTTGTACGTGGTGCTGAGGATAGAACCTGAACCACACACATGCCAGGCAAGCGCGATACCGCTTGAGCCACATCCCCAGGCCACAATGCTCTTTTTTAAAGTGAATGATTTTTGGTTGTTTTTAAGTATGTTTACTAAACTGTATAAAAATTACATTAATGTTCACCTTTGCTTAAAGACTTCCTATATATAACCTTTTGTCATCTTCCCTGCCTCTGTGAAACTAATCAATAAACAAAGATTCTCCAAAGTCTGCTTCCTTAGGAGTGAATACTGCAATGGAGACACAGGTGGATGCATATCTAAGAAGGTAAAGGCCTGTAAAGGTAAGATGAAGAGAGTTACTTAAACTGTTTCAAAACAACTCTCCTTAGCTAAAAGGATCCATAGTAAGGCTTGTGTGATCCAGGATGGACAGGCAATGTCTGGGAAGATGTCCTTGTAGGAATACATTTCTGTGTAAGTCTACAGTGTTCTTTGTGCAGGGCTGTGGTTTCTTGAGGAGAGGAGTCCCTGGTAATAGTACTTGTTATCAGTCATGCATGCTGAGATACCCTCCTTTTTCACCTCCCAGCTTTTCTTCTTTGTTAATATTTGACACAAGCAAATATATTTTAATTTTGACACTGTGTTTGTCCAGCCACTGTGGTTTTCTTTGAGCTTACTAATTCTGAAATATTAACATAAATTCAATCATATAATATTTGGACTTTATTAATTGGGTTATTTTATTTAGCATGATGTTTTCAAGGTTCATCTATGTTTTAGCATATGTTAATACTTCTTTCATTTTCATGGCTGAGTGATTTCCTTTTGTGTAGACATGCCACATTTCTTTTATTCATTTATTGGTGGGTAAAATTGGTGTTTGGGACACTTAGGGACTTTAAAGAATTGTACTGCAATAGTGTACTTTGCAGAGTGCACATTGATATGTAAGTTTGTATGTAGATATGTTTTCAAATGTCCTGGCTGCATATGTAAAGTGGGAGTTACTTGGCCATATGGTAACACTACGTTTAACATTTTAGGAATTGACAAGCTATTTTCCTGTACTATTTTTCATTCCACCTGTAATGTGTGAGGACCACATTTTCTCCGTATCTAGCCAACACTTGTTATTTTCCACATTTCTTTATTATACTCAGCCTAATAGGTGTGAAGTTTCTCATTGTGTTTTTGATTTGCATTTCCCTACTGACTACAGAAGGAGAATATCTTTTCATTGTTTACTGTCCATTTGTATATCTTTAGAGACATGTCTAATCAAAATATTTGCCCATTTTTAATTAGATTGTCCTTGTAAGAGTCTTTTTTATATTCTGGATAATAATCTCTTATCAGATACATAATTCACAAACAATTTTAATATTATGTGGGTCTTTTCATTACTTGATGGCATTTTATAGCTCAAAGGCTTTCATTTTGATAAATTCCAATTTTCTGTTTATCCTTTGTCTCTTATGCTTTTGGTATCATACCTAAGATTCCATTGCCTAATGCAAAGGTCAGAAAGATTTATGCTGTCTTTACTTCTATGACTTTCATGGTTTTAACTTTTATACTTAGATCTACCTTCTATTTTGAGATAACTTTTGTATATGCTGTGACATTGACATTAAAATCTGTTCCTTTGCATATGGTTAAACAGTTGTCTCAACACATTTTGTTGAAAAGATCATTGTTTCCTCTGAGTTCTCTGGACAGCCTTATAAATCAGTTGACCACAAGGATCTATTTCTGTAGTCTCAATTCTATTCCATTGATCAATATGTCTATACTTATGCTAGTGCTATATATCATTAATTATTCTAGTTTTTCAGTAAGTTTGGAAGTTCAAAAATATGAGTCAATGCATTAGTTAGCTTTTCATTATTGTGACCAAAGTGTCTGACACAAAAAAACTTAGAGGAGGAAATATTTATCTTAGCTCAGTATTGCAGAGATTTTAGTGCACTGTCACCTGGTTCCAAGGCAAAACATCATGGTAGAAGAATGTGGAGAGGAAAGCTGTCAGCTCATGGCAGCCGGTAAGCAGAGCAGGGCGGGTAGGCCAGAAATAAGACACAGCCTGTAAGGACATGCCCCGTCTAACTAGTTTCACCTTCACCCATTCAAGTGAACAATGCATCAAATGCACTAATCTACCAAGAGGGTCAGAGCTCTCATGATCCCATCACTTCCCAAAAGTCCCACCTGTGGACATTGCTATATTGGAGACAATGTCTTCAACACATGAGCTTTTGGGAGACATTTTAGACCTGAATCTTAATAGTCCTCCAAATTTATGATTTGTTTTTCTTGTGCTCATTGAATTTTTCTTGAATTCCTTGTTTTCCCTATGAGTTTAATATTGGTCAATTCCTAAACAAAATGCAGATAGAACTTTTACAGAGATGAGTTGAATCCAATAGATGGTTTAGGTAAGTATCAGTGACTTAGCAATATTAAAACTTTTAATCCGTGAACATGTCATTTATTTGTCTTCTTTGATTGCTTTCAATAATATTTTGAAGTTTTCATTATAAAAGTTTTACAATTATTTTGTTAAATTTATTTCTAAGAATCTTTCTTTTTAGTGCAAATGTAAATTGAACTATTTATTTCATTTTGCATATCTCCTGTATGAAATACAAATGACTTCTGCTTATTGAACATATACCTCAAAATGTTGATGAACTCATTTATAAGCCTTTAGGAATGATTTTAGCAATGTCCTTAAGATTTTTTTTACATATATCTGATCTCATATATAGAAAAATTTATATATATATATATATATATATATATATATATATATATATATACACACACACACACACACACACACACACACACATTAAATTTGGAGGTGAGATGTCCCACAAAAGCTTATGTGTGAGACAATGCAAGAAGGTTCAGAAGAGAAATTATTGTGTTTTAAGAATCTTAACCCAATTCATCAAAATAAAAGCTTTCAAGCTACAAAATGCCATCAAGTAATCCCCTGATAGAGATTAAGTGGTAACTGGCAAGCCCAAACCCACCTCAAGCTCAAGAGAGTAAAGGTCTTGAGAAGAAACCAGAGGGGCACCCTTCTTGCACAAGGGCAACTAGGAAGTTTTTTCAACATGCTCAGCCACCCAGATACTCAGAGGCTGCTACAGCAAGAGTCCCTGGTGGTTGGGCTACAGCTCAAGATGGCAACAGACCTTGGTATCATCCATGTGGTGCTGTTCCTGCAGGAATGCAGGATATTGGAGTTATGAGTTTATGGAGGCTTCCACCAAGATTTCAGAGGAAGGCCTTGAAAGCAAGGCAAAGTGCAGCAGGGTTGAAGTCCTTTGGGTCATGACCCTAACAAGGCAAAATATGGAGATTTGGAGGAAGCCAAATCTGCAGTGCAGATCCCTCCGATTAACAAATGCCAGTAACATGGGACATCATCCTAAGAAAGCTTCAGTAACTGAGCAGAGACAAGCCAACAAAAAGACCTCTTGGGCTACAACAAACAAGGCCACAGGGGTGGAGTTACACAAGCCCTTGAAAGAGAACCTCATGATGCCGTGTGCCCAAAATACTGGACATGGAGCTATAGGACTTGTTTGCCCAGCTGTATTTGGGTCATGTTTTGATTCTGTCACTTCTTTCTATGCCCCCCCCTTTTTGTGTGGATGGAAATGTTTACTCTGTACCTTTATATATTGGATATTTACAAATTGCTTTTACTTCTAGAAGAGCTCGAAATATGAGATTGACTTAAGCCTCAGAGAAGACTTTGAACTTGAACTTTGAGCAATCTCAGCACTGTTGACTGTGGGGACTCTTGAAAATGGAAAAACTGTATATTGCATTGTGAGATGGCTGTGAACTTGATATGAGGTCTCCTCCTTTACAATTGTGCTTATTGGGTCTTTATGTCACAGCAGTGAAAACACTAACTAAAATTTTATATATATATATTTTTTTTTTCCTGACCATTCAGGATACTTTATTTTTCTTGCCTAATTAACTTAGTTATTGGCTCTACGAAATTATTAAACAAAAGTGATAAGAGAGGATAGCCTTGCATTATTATTTATCTTAGGGCACAAACTTTCGATGTTTCATCATTGACAATGATGTCACTTTTGTTTTTGAGAGATGCCCAACATAAAGTTGAGGGAATTTCCTCCTTTTTCCATCTTGTGGAGTGTTTTTATCATAAAAGAAGTCAGATTTTGTCAAAGGATTTTCTGCATCCTGAGAAATGATGAAAGTTTATATCCTTTATTTTTTAATCTCTCATTCTATATTAATAAGATATATTATAGGAACTTCACCTTTTGAACCAAATCTGCATTCCTGGAATAAATATCAGTCAGACAGGGTGTTTAATTCATATATTTTTTCCTGTGTTTAGTTTATTGATTTTCTTTTCTCAGTGTTGGAATTGAACCCTGGGCCTTGCACATGATAGGTAAGTGGCTTACTAAGATATACCCTACCCCCACTATTCTTTGTTCTTTTTTTTTTTTACTTTCAGGATTTTTACATCTTTATTTATGGCATTATGGGCCAAAGTTGTCTTCTCATAGGATATTTTTGTTTCATTTTGATATCAGAGTAGTATCTGCCACATGGAATAAGATGAAAACTGTTTCTCCTCCTCTATGATTTTCAGAGTTTATATAGAATTTGAGTTGATCATTTTAAAGCAGTTCTTAACATAAAATTTGTAAGTGAATGTATCTCTGGTTTGGACTTCCTTTGATGGGAATGTTTATGATTTCTTATTCAATATATCTATTGGTTCTCAATCTGTTCAGATTTTTTATTCCTTCTTCAGAATGTTTCAGCAATTTGTGTCTTTTCAAGATATATTTTATCTAGGTTACCTAATGTGTTGACATACAAGTGTTCATATTGTTTTCATAAAATCATTTAAAAAATTTCTATAGGATAGTATTAATATCCTTTATCTCTTTTATTAATGATTTTAGAAACTGATTCCTCACTCTCTTTTCCTTGTTCAGTCTAGATAAAAGCTTATATACTTTACTGGTCTTTTCTGAGAACTAACTTCTTATTTTTATTTTTTTCTATCACTTATGTATGTTTATTTCACATATGTGTCCACTCTAATTGTTATTATTTAATGGCATAACATATAATATATAGTACAGAATATTCCAGGTGAACTAGCAGTTCAAGGATTCCAGGGCATGATTGGGGTTTAGAATTTTTCAAAAAACACAGAGAAGTTTTAGTAGCTGGCTCATATGCATGAGGGGAAGGTATTATTAAATGAAATTAGACAGGTGGGCAGGAAGAGATTTTTGCAATTCTTCATAGATAGGGCAGGAACTGAACTCAGTTGAATTCATAGGAGTCACTGAAATTTACCAAGCAAGTCTGTGATATCATCTGATTTATATTTAATAACACTAATTCAGCAGTGGTGGGGGAAATACATTGAAATGGTTAAAAGAATAGCAATAGAAAAACAGTTTGAAAGCTACATAGTTATCCACAGAAGAGATGATGATGACTTCAATTAAAATACTGTCAGTGCAAATGGAGAAAAGTAGACACATTTCAGATTTATTTCAGATGTAAAGCCAGTCATGCCTGCTGACAACTTGCATACTCAGAATAAGATAAAGACTGGGCCTGAGAATGTTGCCAAGGAGTTCTAGTTGAACAACTGGGTGAATAAAGCTGCCATTTGTTGGAATGAATGAAAGTCAGAAGAAAAGCAGATTGAAAAGATACAGGGAGAGATCAAGGATTTTGATTTGGCCACTTGGTTTGGAATGAATTGTTACTTTAAAAGCACAGACATGAATAGGTTCTGAGGGTGGATGAATCTGGTTGCTTTCAGAGGTTGTAGATGCCTCTTTCAATTTCTTAATTATCAACACTTAGATTGCATATTACCTTGAGATTATGTGATAATTTCTAGGAGAAAAGCCCTAAGTGTCTGCAGGACTCAGAAGGCAGGTAAAGTAAATGGAGGCAATGAAGTAAAGCAAAAAAGAGTTCAATATGAAAGGCAGAGAACTGAAAGAACATGTGTCACTGAAACCAAGAACTGATACTATTTTTAAATTAAAAAAATTTTAAATTATAATTATGCAAAATATTGAGGTTCATTTTGACATAAGTACACAAGTATGGAATTTAATTTGCTCCAGTTAAGTTCCCAGTGCTTGCTTTTTACCTCCCCGTCTTTCTCCCCCTGTTCCCTTTCTTTTATTTGGTTGGTCATTCTTCTATTTATTTATAGTTGTTTTTTTAATTAGTGCTTTATACTTATACATAAAGGTGAAATTCACTATAGTGTATTCATATATGTACATAGGAGAGTTTGATCAGTTTCATTCCATTTTCTTCCTCTTTCCTGTCCCTCTTCCTTCCCCATCAATTTCCTTCCTCTGCTCCACTGATCTCTGTTCTATTTTCTTGAGATATTTTCCTCCAATGTACACACCCACCCTGCCACCCTGAATTCTAGCCTAGCTTTCACGTTTCAGAGACAACATTCAACCTTCAGCTTTCTCAGTCTGACAGTTCACTGAACATCACGTTCTCCACTTCCATCCATTTACCACCATATGTCATGGTTTCATTCTTATTTATGGCTGAGTAAAACTTCATTGACTATATACACCACATTTTCTTCACTCATTCATCTGATGATGAGCAATTGGACTGGTTCCACAACTTTAGCTATTGTGAATGGTGCTGCTATAAACATCAGTGTGACTGTACCACTATAGTATGCACATTTTAGATCCTTCAGATATATATCTGGGGAGGGAGAGTTGGGTCCTCTGGTGATTCCATTCCTAGTTTTTTTGAGAAATCTCCATACTTCTTTCCAGAGTTGCCACAGTCTGCCTGGGCACAAAATCACGAGCCACTCAAACAGGAACAAAGTTTATTTTTGAAACTCCCGCCAATGCCTGTATGCTCCAGGGAAATATGCCCACCCACACATGCAGCGACACATCAACAAGAAGTCCCTCCTCCAGAATTCCCTCCTACCGCACTTCCCCAACCAATGGGAACTCTCCAGGAGTCCCATAGCAGGCCCAGGTGGACAGCAGGGGTCTAATATCCATTTGAATGTAGATCTTAACATAATCATATCATCTCAATGGCTTGCTGGCGTCACCTTTCAACCAAAAATGCCATGCATCATTTTTACTTGGCTATGGCTCTTAGCACAGTGTGATTATACTAATTTTCAGTCCCACCAACACTGTATGAGTGTACCTTTCCTCTCACATCCTTGGCATCATTTATTATTTGTATTCTTAATAATTGCTATTCGGACTGGAGTGAGATAAAAATCTCAAGGTAATTTTGATTTACATTTCCCTGATTGCTAGAGATGTTAAATATTTTTTTTCATGTATTTGTTGACCATTTGTATTTCTTCTTTTGAGAGCTATCTGTTTATTTCGTTTATCCATTTATTAATTGGGTTATTTGGTTTTGTGGTGTTAGGCTATTTTGTTGGGAGGGGCGTTTTATGAAATTTGGATATTAGTCCCCTGTCAGAGGAGGAGCTGACAAAAATTTTTCCCCCATTCTGTAGGTTTCCTCATCATGCTATTAAAGCTTTTCTGTGCAGAATCTTTTTAAATTTAATGCTGTACAATTTATTGATTCTTGGTTTCACTTCTTGACCTTTACGGATCTTGTTAAGGAAGTTGGTACCTATACCTACACCAATATGTTGGAATGTCAAGCCTATGTTTATTTCTACCAATTTCAAAGTTTTCAATATAATTTTTAGGTCTCTAGGGGTTTATTTTTGTGAGATATTGGGGTCAAGTTCCATTGTTATACATATAGAAATGTAGTTTTCCCAGCACCATTTGTTTAAAAGATTATATTTTCTCCAGTGTCTGTGCTTAACACCTTTGTTGTATATCAGATGTCTATATCTATGTGGATTTGTCTCTGTGTCTTCTATTCTATTCCACTAGTCTTCATATCTGTTTTGGTGCCAGTAGCATGCTGTTTTTGTTACTAGAGTTCTGTAGTATAATTTGAGGTCCTGTGTTGTGATGCCTCCAGTATTGCTCTTTTGGCTTGGGATTTCTTTGACTATTCTGTGTCTCTTATTTTTCCAAATAAATTTTAGAATACTTTTTTCTAGTTCTATTAAGAATGCCATTGGTATTTTAGTGGGAATTGCATTGAACCTGTATAATGCTTTAGGTAGTATGGATATTTTAATTTTAATTCTGCCTAAGAACATAGGTGGTCTTTCCATTTTCTAGGGTCTTCAAATTATCTCTTCAGTGTTTTATATTTTTCATTGTAAAGGTCTTTTAATCTCTTGGTTAGATTTAATCCCAAGTATTTTGTGTTTTTTGAGGCCATTGTAAATGGCCTCAAAAGAATTCCTAAATTCTTTTTTTCAGATTCACTATGAGAGTATAGGAAAGTGATTGATTTATGTATCATGATCTCCTATCCTGCTACTTTATTTATTTTTAAAGAAAAGAACTGGTGAAATGTTTAACCATGGCTGAGAGGTCAAAAGACATTTGCCTAAGCTTCTATTCATCTCCTTGACCTGGGCTTCATCTCACTATAGAGCATGGATGGCTAAAGATGGAAGGGGCTTCTGTTTCTGCCATTTTTTTCTTCTTGCATTAACTAGGATTTCCAATATGATGCTGTAAAAGAATGGAGAAAAGAGGTATCTTAGTATTTTTCATGATCTTTTTTTAATATTTATTTTTTAGTTAGCAGTTGGACACAATGCATTTATTTTATTCATTTATTTTTATATGGTGCTGAGGATTGAACCCAGGACCTTGCACGTGCTAGGCAAGCACTCTACCACTGAGCCACAACCATAGCCCTCTTTCCTGATCTTGGTAAAAAGTTTTCTGTTTTAAGATAGATAGGAATAACGTTAAGCATGAAGTTTTTCTAGATATCTTTTGTCAAACTGAGGAAGTTCCCCTTTACTTTTAGTTCACTGACAGTTTTTAATCTTGAGGGAGTGTTCGATTTTGTGAAAACTTTTTTTTTCCATTAACTTTCTGTACCTACTAATAGGAATGCATGATTGTTCTTTGTGAGCCCAAGGTGGTGAATTACATTAATTGATTTTAGATGTTTAATTACCCTTACATTCTTCAGATAAATGTGACTTGTTTGTGGTATCTAATTCTTCTTATATATTATCTGATTTGATTGGCTGATATTTTACTGAGGATATTTTCTGTATTATTTTGAGATAAGCCAGATCATCTGTTATTATTTCCTTTCTTTGTGAAATGACAAAATATTTTGTAATTTCTTTTTAGTTTTTGTACTAGATTGAAGCTCTTGTTTATTACAGTGTGAAATTACATTCATATATATATGTATGCAATTTCAACAATAGGATTTCAATACTGATGGATTTGATATTGATTTCTTTCCTTTTGCTTTTCCAGTAGACTGAACAAGAAAATACATTTTAAAAAATTAAAATCGTATATACAGTACTTATTTAAGTTCTCGGTGAAACTAAATAATTACTAATTTGTTATTGCTCACGATTTCAACATTACAGTCTCAGGAAAATAATACCAAGTTTCTCACAAATAATATGATTACTGAAGTTAGATTAAGACATTTTTTCCTTATCCTATAGAATCAATTAGAACATTAAATATCTCATGGAGAAAAAAATTCCTGCACTCTGATTATAGTTTATACATGATGTAAAGTTATAATTTTTTTTCAGATATTTGAGGTCTATTTATTACATTCTTTTTTGTATAACAATGTAAGATAATTGCATGGTTCAGAAATCATCTATAATAAAGAATATTATCTAGCTCATTCTTTTTCTATTCATTCTTCTCATTAAGAACATATATAGTACTATTAAATTTTAGTGTAATTATTTATTTTTAAACAGTTTGATTTGACAATATATGTCTAATATATCATATATGTGATCAATTTCAGTTTTTTAAATGAGAAGGGAAATATATTTAAAGAACTTTTTTCACCTTGATTTTTTTTAATTCAAAAAGAAATCCTGAAGACCAAGCTATAAAATTATCAATATGTATTCCTCTTGCTTTTCACTGGTACAGATTAGCAAAGAATAGCAATGACAAATTAATAATATTGACTATTTTGAGAAATTGCATTAATTTAAAAATTATTGTGCAGAAATGACATATATATAATGATTGTTCATAAGTAAGAATACAGTATGCCTTTTGATTTGTTTTATTCAATACTATTTCACAGTTTATCTCACATGGATTTTGACATGTCTTGTTTTAGTGCATTTCAATATGTCTATATTTTAGCTTATTTTTAATTAAGAAATAATAATAGAAGTAATAGAAGGTTCTTCTCTTTTTTACTACTGCTTTGTTATATATAATAAGCCTACTCATTTTGCATATATTTTTTAATGAGCCACTTTACTAACTTCATTAAGTTTATTTTTAATATTTTTTTTTTAGTTTTAGGGTGGATACAATATTTTATTTTATTTTTATGTGGTGCTGAGGATTGAACCCAGTGCCTCACATGTACTAGGTGAGCACTCTACCCCTTGAGCCACAACCCCAGTCCCTTCATTTAGTTTTCATGATAGTTTTTTCTTAATTCCTCCAGGATATTTTTGAATATATAATATCTACAATAATAGTTTTACTTCTTTCTTTATACCTCTGATATTTCTACTTGCTTTATAACTCTAATTACTTTTTCTAGTATATTTGCATATATATGCTATATATACAAATATATGCTATATATACATATGGGCACAGATATATGATATATATATATATATATATATATATACACACACACACACACAGCTATATGATATATATATATATATCACTTCCTAGAGATGTATTTACATATTGATATTTACATATCTATAAGAAATACATTAATGATTATGTTTTTACCATATTCTATTCTTATTAATAAATTTTCTTTGTCTCCAATTGAGAGAGAATTGTCAAAGTCTCCTATTATTAATATAGGTCTATTTCATATATAGTTTCTGTAATTTCTGCCTCATAAAATTAATGCATGGTTATTAGACACTTCAATGTCCAAATGGCATTGTTTATTTTTTTAGGAAGTTCTATAGTGTTATTAAGATATGTGTCTCTTCTGCACTTTCAGAGTTGGATTTTTCCAGATAAACAGTGTCTTTCCAGTTAATATTTTAAATGTTCTTTAAAAAAATTTAGTGAGTAATTTGAATTATAAATTATGGTAAAAATTTAATAAATTTTTATTGTTTTAATTATTTTCTTCCTGAATTGTGATAAATATAAATGTGATCTTTTATGCTTATATTATGTTAATAAATTTTTAAGCAATTTATTTAAAATATTCCTTTACATAAATATTTATGTCAAGAAACTACTCAAGTTTTTTGTTGTCTTTCATGTTTTATCTATTTTGGTCTTCATCTATGTAATTTCTTTTTAGTTTTCACAGCTTTTCTAATTTTTTTCATCATTTTTTTCAAGTAAATGGTTCTTTTGTGCATTCATTTCATTATAAGTTTATCTAATTCTTATATATGCCATAGCTTCAATTTTAATATCATTTGCTTATATTCTTTATGCTTAATTTGAGTTATTATATTTTAGCCTTAAATTAGGTGTTTTTTAAATTTTGTCTATACCCATAAAATATTAGCACTAATAAATTTTAAATGATTCATTTTATGTGCATGATTGCTAACAAATACAAGTGATGCAAAATATCAGTTTCTAAATGTATATGAATATATACATGTGCCATATCATGACATTATAAAATATCTCATGGTTTATCCAAGAATAATTATCTTACTGTTTATACTGGTGACAAGAAATGAATGTGAGAGAGGTGTTAAAACTACTGGCATTTTATTAAGAAGCAAGCCACTGATACCAAACAGAATTAGTTTTAATTGTATTATTCACTGCCATGCTTTACTGGGGGAAAAAAGGGGGGAAAAAAAGGCAGTTTGTCTTAAGAATATCTTTGAGGAAGGGAATACACACAAACATGTAAACACACACAGAGATACAAATGCACTTACCACATGAATGTATGTGTGTGTGTGTGTGTGTGTGTGTGTGTGTGTGCCATTGAATTTATATCAATGTACTTGAATATTCTGTTATAACATGTTATTCATGGAGCACTTCTCCTGCCTACCAAAGTACAAAGGTAGTCTTAATAAATAGTACCTTTTATGCATTCTTGTGCCTTTATGAATTGCAGGCTAAACTAATTACTTTTTTTTAATAGAACATCATTTTTACTTGCAAAAATAGCTGATAGAAAAATTATGGTAATTCATATCTGGATATTTAATACAATTTCTTAAATGAAGAAAGAACGTAAACTCAAGGAAATCAACATTGATCCATACTAACTATATCTGTTAGCCATAAAAATCTGTATTTTCAAATTTAGAAAAACTTGGTATCTGCCACCATAGTTTTAAGTGTCCTACCATTTAAGAATTTTGTGTTGAGATTAATTATGTATCAAGAATGTGATTTGAAATCTATATTATATGGCAAAATATGTCAATATGTGGAAAACCTGCATTAAATTTGTGAGGTAATATTTTCAAAATGATTTCTTCATGATTTATAAAATCATTCAAGGGTTCATGTTCTATTATGAGTGGATTCCAATAGTTTTTTATAATTTGCTGGCTTTGCCCATTTAAAAAACATACTTTTTCTAGTTTTTTAAAACATTTATTTATGTACGTATATTTAGTTTTAGGTGGACACATTATTTTGCTTTTTATGTGGTGCTAAGGATCGAACCCTGCACCTCCTGCATGCTAGTTGAGCACTCTACCACTGAGCCACAACCACAGCCCCTAAAAAATATACTTTTGAGTCATTTCAAGAGTTCACAGTCACCAGTTCACCAGTACCACCTGATTATAACTCATATTTCTTAGTTCACTCACTCATTAGATCCTTTAAACCCTGTTTCTTTGTGTTTGCATTGAGAACATTATTCTCACATTGTTCTGCTGAGCTCTCCAATAAGTTCATTTTTTAGCTTTCAAAGATCTCTGAATTCCCTTTACCTTCCTTCTGCTACATTATATGTCACTGCTAATCCCACACAGTCCTGTGTTCCTGTTTATCCCACTTGTGTTTGGAAGAGTAGGGATAACTCTTGTCACATTATTTTCTTTTTCTTGGAGGCCAGCCATGTGTTGATTCTTTTGATTTTCTAATTAGTATGTTGATTTTTATGCAAGTGTTCAGAGATATTGTGAAACTATACTCTTTCCATCTTCCCATAATACCTGTGAAGAAAACAACAGCTATTGATATGGCGTTTTGCTGCTTGATATCAGTGATGATGTTTTGACAATCCAACCTCCATTTAATATCAATCTAAAACCAGAGATAGCCTTCAGTTGGTAATTCCTGCTAGTTATATTTATTCAGATAAATGATCTCTAATTCTTTTGTCATAAGCAAGTACTGACTAGTTGGTGAATATATCTTAGCCAGTAATTAAATATTTTGAATATTAGTAATGCAAAAAACTGATTTAGTTTTATCATTAGTATTTTATATCTCATAAATCTCAGTTCCCAAAAGAGACTTGAAAACAGAGTTAAATAAAAGGATTGAATGTGGCCTGACATTTTACTCTCTATAAATTGACTATTTTTCTCCATTGTTAGATTGTTACATCATTTTTTTCTCTTCATCAAATGTTCATATGCAAGAAATGATTGTTTGAGAAAATAACATTATCCAATCAGATATGATGAAAGCACTACTCAACTGTAGCATGAGTCTGAAGTTGTGAGAGCATATTTTTCATCCCAGAACTCAACAAACTTTAGTATGCAAATATAATCTGTGAGATTCTTGAGTGAAGACATCATCTTTATACATATCTTTACACCCCTGAGATTTAGAAGAGATTGACATACTGTAGGCATTCCATAAAAGTGTTATGATTTACCAAAATGAGATACCTACTTGAATTAGTGAAAACTACATTCAAATGTGTGTACTGAAAATATGATTTATAATTTCATGTGCAGCTGAATGTTTAACATAGAGCAAAAGTTGTAATGCGTAGCAAGTGAGTCTTATCTCCCTTCTTCAAAATGTAATTGGCAATACAGCTGAGCTCATTGATTGACATGTGTGAAAGTGTTAGACACCCCCAGTTTACCCATCTCCAGATGGAACAATTTAGTCTGAATGAAAAATATCATTTGTAATATCTTTCTTTTGAAAAAGAAATCAGTAAAAACATAGAATTTACATAGGCAAATCAGGTGTGAAAGGCAATCCTGTAAGTCTAATTTTTTTCATAAAGCAAAGATTCATTATTCTGAATCTTTAACACCAAGGGGAAGAAAATGAGTATCCCCAGGAACTTCTGCCTGGAACTATATCCTACATGTAATTTATATGTTTATCCATATGTCTAAATTGTTAAGTAAGGGCAAAAGGGGAAAATAAAAAGAAAGGAAGGAAGGAACAAAGGAGGGAAGGAGAATAAAAGAAAGGAAGGAAGCAGGAAAAGAGGGAAAGAGGGAGAGCAGAGGAAGAAGGAAAGGCTCAGAATAATAGTGTGTATGTGGAGCAATATTTCAGTCAAATGATGCAAGAACAAAATTAAAAGTTTCCAAATAGAGGGGAATTCATAAATGAATAAGTAAAGATGGATAATGAAGGAAATTCATCAAAAAAGAAAAAAGAAAGAAAAAGAAAAGCATGAAAGAAAATTCCATAAACAGACCAAACAGACCTATAAAACTACTGCATAAAAGAGAAAGGCCCAAATTGATCACACATACATATACATTATATATAACTTTTTATTTTAATACATTATAATACAAATTTTAAATTTAACCACTAGAAACTATATAATATATATATAATATAAACTACATAATATATAAATATATATATATATATATATATATATATATATATTTTTTTTTTTTTTTTTTGTCTGCTCATGGACACCCAAGCTGTTTCCATACCTTGGCTGTAGTGAATAATACTACAAGCATCTTCAAGGAGCATGAGAGTAGAAATATCCTATGAGGTTCTGATTCTATTTCCATTGACTACATGCCCAGAAGATGGATTGCTGGCTCAAATGGTGATTCTATTTTTTATTTATACTTATTTCTACCTTTAAGATATATTTATTTATACCTTTTTTTCTTAATGAAACTGCACCAATCTGCATTCCTATCTGTAGTATGCGGGGGCTCTCTCTTTTTTTTTTTCACATTATAGCCCACACTTATGTTTTATCTTTCTGACACTAGCTATGTCACTGGGTATGAGGTGGTATCCTGATTTACATTTCCTTGACAATTACTGATGTTGAATGCCTTTTCATATCCCCATTGGCCATTTGTACAGATGTTTAATGAAGTCCTTTGTCCTTTTTAAATCTGATTGCAAAATTTCTTGTTATTGAATTTTATGGATTCCTTATAAAACTTTGAAATTAACCTATTATCTCATACATAGCTTGCAATGCTTTTTTTGTCATCTGTAGATTGTTTATTTTATTGATTATTACTTTTGCTGTTCCTTTTAGCTTTCACTTTCCTTTTGTTGGTGTGATTGCAAAGAGAATATTGCAAAGCCAATGTTCAGGAACTTTTCCCTATGTTTTCTTCCAAGATTACAATAGTCTCATGTCTTACATTTAATTATTTTATGCCCTTTAAGTTGATTTATTGTGTATAGTTTAAGATAAATGTCTCATTCTTTTACTTGTGGAAATCTATTATTTTTAGCACCACTTACTGAAGAACAAGTCCTTTCCCCTTTATAACTGTTCAGTGCTCTAGTTAAAAAAAAATAGTCTACTATATATGTTTGGATTCATTTCTGACCTGTCTGTACTGTTCCACTGGTCTTTGTAGATACAAAGATATATGCCAGGACCATGCTACTTGGATTACTATAGCTTTGTGAATTTTCAGTCAGAATGTATGAGGCATCCTGGGGCTGGGGTTGTGGCTCAGTGGAAGAGTGCTCACCTAGCACATACGAGGCACTGGGTTCAATCCTCAGCACCACATAAAAATAAATAAATTAATTAAAGATATTGTGTCCAACTATAACTAAAAAAAATTTCAAAGTATGAGGCCTCCAACTATTTTTTTTTAAAAAAATACTTTAGCTGTTTGAGTTTTTTTTATTCATACATATTTTAGGGATTTTATTTTCTATTTCTGAGAATGACATTAAGATTTTAGGAGGGAGTGCTTGAATCTACACATAGCTTTAGGTAGTACTATGGATAGTCTTTACTTTTTATAAATGACCCGGGAAATGATTTGTTACAAAGTGGTGAAATAAATACTTTTCTGAATAGTATTTTTGATCTTTCCAATCAAGGACACTATTTTTTGTCATGAATTTTCATGCCTCTATTTAATATCTCTCAGACTTAACAAAGTACCTAGAAACACATCTGACAAAAACAATTGTGTATAGAGTGACCAGGCATATTCATAAACATAAACATAAAAATAATTTTTTTTTGTTTTCTGACCAAGATATCAATTTGCATAGGATCTTAAGATGTTTGGATTATTCATATTCTCTATTAGTGCTGTCTGCTAAGTATACCTACTATTTGGTTATAAGTAAAATAAAACCCACTAAAGCAGGATTCAAGAAGAGAATAAAGGCTGTGCAATTGAAATGTGCAAGGATTCAGGCAAGTTCACTATGATACATTCTGTCTCTTCTTGGAACTTTCTGTCTTCTCTTTTGACTGCATTCTCTAATCCCTTTCTTTACATTGCAGTGCCTATCTTAAGGCTTCTATCCATCTGTTTAACAACACTGGGGAGGACAGAACTCTTCCTACTAGTTCCAGCAAAGGCCTGAGAATGGATACCATTGGCCTTTCAGGTTACGGGGCCATCCATGGGTCATTTGTTTTGGCCAGAGGAATGAAGAGCCCTGGATGAGCAGACCTGCTACTCTTTCAAAGTTTAGAGTATGTGTTGCTGAAGTGTTTAAAGTTTAAACACTTATACTAAACTTAGTCTAAATTTTAGTATAAGTGTGCAGTGAAGCCCTGGTTCTCCATAAGTTAGTTAGTTTGGGTCAACCATAGCTGAAGCTTGTAAATTGAGAAAGAGGGAAAAGGCATTCACCACAAGAAAACTGAGGTGCACATACCAAAAGAAGTGGTGAGTAATAACAGATAAGTACTTCCACCAGAATTGATAAAATTCTTCAAGGTTTAATGTTTTCCTCTTTACCTGTTCTAGTTGAAAAAAGAACAGAAAAAAAAATTCAAAAGAAGGAAAAACAGATGTCCAAATTTTTGTAAGATTTTCTATATGATTTCTGTTGGATTTCCTCTGTTCATATCCTGGAACCCACATTTTACCCCGTCCTTTGCATTTCCTTTCAAAATAGCCATGCAGAACTTCAATAAGCATGTTTTCACCTCTCTCAACTTTCAACCTTGTAGCTTTGTATCATCAGCAAAAATGTTATAGAAAGTGAGGTGACTGTTGGCAAAGAGAAGAAAACCTCCTTGCCTCTGTGTGTGTGGGGGTGGGTGGGTATGTGTGTAATCAATTTTAGAGACAAATAGAATATAACCTCAGTAAGTATCACACCTTGTGAAGAGCATCATAAACAGACATCTCCTTTTCATAGCAACTCTCTTCCAGGCTAAGAAGATTAATGGGGTTTCCCTTTAGCAGAAAACTGATCAGAAAAATACATATTTTCATGTTTATGAAATGTCTTAATAAAATTTGGAGATTATTTGTTTAGCCCCTTAATGTCAATGTTTTCTAAGTATGAGATGTAAAGGAAGAAAAATGTAGGCTTATGAATGAAATTTTAGTCCCAAATCTGCTGTGAGTTATAGGTATGCAAGTAACTCTAACCACTGGTATATCAGTCTCTTTATATTAAAAGATAAAAAAATCCCATATCTCTGTAACATGATTCTCATAATAATGGAATATTACTATGACCACCCATTGAAAAATTGTAAAGTGTTTTACAAATGCAAGATAGCATTTTATTACTCTTGATGTTATTACCACTTCCAATTTTGACATGAACCTCTATGAAGTAACATGCCTGTTGCCCATAATCTTAATAGTAATAAATTCTACTCCACAGACTTTAAACTAATACTGATCACCCATAAATTTATATCTTTATCCCCGAGCTCTCTCCTGATTACTAGATGCATATAGCCAACTGCAGATTTAACACATCTACTGTGATATCTGATGGGTCTCTTGTACAGAACATATTCAAAGAAAAATTTGATGCTATTCTTCCAGTCTTGTTCTACTGTCATCTTACTTGCAGTAAATTGAATTGCAAATCACCAGTTGGTTCAGGTCAAAATCTGTCATTCATCTTTTATTTTACTTTGTATCTCTTATTCAATCTCTTGACAAATTCTCAAAATATATCTACAACATGACTCTTCACTATCTTCACTTGAAACCACTTACACACATCCTTTTATCTTCCATTTTTTCCCCTCCCCATCAGGCCATTTTTTCAGAAAAGTAAGCTCAGGTGGTTCCTTTTGTGTTTACTGCCATATTTTGCATTATGTGATGACATATCAAATCACTATTTTAATAGAGCAGGCATTGATAAGTATCTTAAAGTTTCTGCTCAACAGTAGTATCTATAGTTGGTCATGACAGGCTACGCTAACACTATTAGGGCTTGCTCTGTGATTTTTAATGTGGAGAAACAGGATTGCTGGCAACAGAACTTAAGCAATTGGACAGAGGAAAAATATGAAAGGAACAATAGGAGAGAAGTACGTGTGTCTTTGAGAAACATGTTATTTATGCTTATATATCTCATGAGCAATATATGTATAAGGTATTTATGTATGATATATAATATTTATGTATCACATATATAACATATTTATACATACAAGTACATGTAATAATTTAAATTCATACAAATATTTCATATTTAATATGTATATAACTAAAAGAGGAAAACTAAGCTTAGATTTGGTGCCCCTCACACAAAGTAGTACAGATAGTATTATGACCTGTTCCAAGTTCAAGATCTCTGTTTCTACAGCTTGTGAAAATGTTTCTCATTTCTCTATCAGCTATGGAAGGGAAGAACATGGAATTACCTTTATCACATGTGTCTGATTGAGGCACTCCTGTTTTAAAGTCTCAGCCAGGATGCCAAAGAATATCTTTCACTGCCATTCATTTAAGAGAGGCTGTCAGAGGTTGAAATAGCCCTTTTCTGATATTCCTGAGTCAAAAAATGCTAACAAGTTAGCACTTCTAATGGTGACTGTGTCAGAAATGGGAGTCTATAAGATATAGGCTTAATTGGCATTGAATGTTTCATTACATACAACTATAACAAGTTAACCATGAAATCACATAGACCTAACATAACAAAGATTTATTTCTCACTCAGACTATGCTAAAGAAGACAGACTGGAAAAGCATACAAGGACTTTAATGAACTCAAATGTAGGTGTTTCAAGTCACCTTGCCTCGATCTTTGTTGGGTAGAACTATCACATGACTCTGCCAAATTGCAAGGTGATAAGAAAATGTCATTCCAATGTAAAGTGAACATTATTGTTTCTAACATTGTCATTCTGGTCAGCAACTCTACTTTTACTTTCTTGTCCATAAAACATGATCAACTCTTGCGCTGGGAGATAGCCTATAAAAGTTTTTCGTTGTTCAACCCAAAATTTAGAATGGCCTATTGATGTATTTTAATCTCTACATTGACCTTCTGGTGATTTCTCTTAGTTTTGAGACTAATCAAGCTAAAACCAAAACAAGAACAAACAAAACTAGCCCACCAAATCCAATAGTACCAAATACCAAAGTAAGTAAGACTTTGATATCTACAGTATATCACTTTACCTAAAAAAGGAGAAGTATATCAAAAATCTGAAAACCTACTAGGAAGACTTCATGTAACCTCTTACCTCAGAGAGAGAGAAACTATTACTATTCAGATCTGGTAGCACATACTTATACTCTCAGCTACTCGTAGACTAAGGCAGAAGGATTGTAACTTGGAGGCCAGCCTGGGCAATTTAGCATGGCCCTGTCATAAAATAAAGTGCCAAGGAGTGGTGATGGCCTAGCATGCATGAGACCCTGGATTTGATCTCTAGTACCCCCATCCCATCACCAAAACAAGAGAGGAAGACTGGAATAGACTCTGATTTCTTACCCTGAGAATTGATTCATTGTTGATGTTTCTTTCCTCTCTGATATTCTTCTTTCCTGATTATCTTGCTTGTTAATATCTGGTGTTGTCTTTGAGAATAAATTGTCCTTGACTGCTATGTGGATTTGTCAGCCTATTTTGCACCATAAAGATTGGGGTCCCAGTGCTCTTTAAGTTACATTCTCTTTGAGTCCATACTCTAAAACCCGATTACTCTGCTTCTTATTGAATTTATGTCATCTGAATCATGTACCAATAACCACACCCACAATCCTATTGTAACTATATTTGTTCTGACAAATTACTTTTTGGCTTTTTTAAAATCAACCTCTACCTCTTTCTCTCCCCACTTTCAGTTCTCTCTCACTAAATACACTTAATGATAGGTATCTTGAGTGTATAGGATATGGGGAGTTAAACCATTATTATAAAATTTCAAACTGAAAGTATTTAATGGATCTTAGCCCCTAGTCTGGTCCTTGCTGGGAGTCAATTCAATCAGTTGAAATTATTGCTATATATTTGTTATTTTGTCTTTCTCATTTTAGTACCTGTTTATAGCTCAACCGTTGGCTTTTCTAGCAACATACAAATTTCTGAGACTTCTCTAGCCCCCTTGATTTTTGTGCCAAAAAACAAACAAGCAAAAAAAACCCAGAAAAACAGTAACCATTTCCTGATCTTATCTCTTTTCTGCAGTTCCTTCCAAGTGCTGCTGAAAATAAACAAAACCCACCACTATTGTTCATTACCAAACTATTTATCCACAGCATTAATGTATGATTCACCTTCCAATTTTTTCCCATTTATTTATTTATTTCATACATTTTACAGAACATCAAACATGAATTAGATACTTTAATTTTTTAATTTGTTTTAATTAGTTACACATGACAGTACAATGATCTTGACATATCATACATTTGAATCAGATGGGATATAATTTCCATTTTTCTGAGTGTACAGGTTGCAGGATTACATTGGTCATGCAGTCACATATAACTTTAATTTTTTTTTAAATAAATGACAGCAGAATGCATTACAATTCTTATTACACATATAAAGCACAATTTTTCATACCTCTGGTTGTACATTAAGTATGTTCCCACCAATTCATGTCTTCATACATGTACTTTGGATAATAATGTCCATTACATCCCACCATCATGGCTGACCCCCTGCCCTCTCCTTTTCCTCCCACCCCTCTGCCCTATCTAGAGTTCATCTATTTCTCCCATGCTCCTTGCCCTATCCCACTATGAGCCAGTCACCTTATATCAGAGAAAACAATCAGCACTTATTTTGTTGGGGGATTGGTTAACTTCACTTAGCATTATCTTCTCCAGCTCCATTTATTTACCTGCAAATGCCATGATTTTATTATTTTTTATTCTCACAAGAGGATATACAATCAACAAATATATGAAAAAATGTTTGACATCTCTAGCAATTAGAGAAATACAAATCAAAACTACTCTTAAGATTTCATCTCACTTCTTGTCATAATGACAGCTATTATGAAGATAAACAACAAAAAGTGTTGGCAAGGATGCAGGGAAAAAGGCACACTCATACACTGCTGGTGGGACTGCAAATATGGAAAGCAGTATGAAGATTCCTTGGAAAATTGGGAATGGAACTCCCATTTGAACCAGCTATTCCTCTCCTTGGTCTATACCCAAAGGACTTAAAAACAGAATACTACAGGGACGCAGCCACATCAATATTTTAGCAGCACAATTCACAACAGCTGAACTGTGGAACCAACCTAGATGCTCTTCAGTAGATAAATGGATAAAAAAAATGTGGCATATATTCACCTTCCAATTTTTAACAGGATATTTTGTTCATATTTTGTCATGCAGGTTGAATGACAACAAGGTATGTGGTCATGGTCATGTGATTAGGAGAACTTGAATTCTTTTTATTTTATAACCAAACATAAGTACAGTTTTTAAACTTTATTTATAGCTCATCTGGAAAACAGGGGTTAGCTAGAAGTGACTTGCTACCAGAAATGCCTTGAAGAATAACCAATGAAAAAAACTTATTATTTGGAATAATATTCTGTCATATAACACCTAAAGATGATAAGAGGTCTTTGTCCATAGAACAGTTCCAGTCGAAAAGATAGACATTCATAGATGAACCCATCTGAAAAGAGGTTCTGTAACTAATATCTTGTCACTTTTTACCTGATGACTATGCTTTTAGTATCTGTGTAAGTTTCCTCACCATTATTTCCAACTCCTAACATTAATATTTAAGTTAAAGTCAAACATTATAGACTCATTATTATTCTTCCTCTTTTTTTCTTTACTTATTCAGGATAGAAAAGGCTATGATATAATTACAAACAATGCCAAAATGTCAGAGATTTAATTACCTATCAAAGGACAAAATTACAACAGCTTAGGTTAAAGATCTTAATTGGGATTGTTTTCAATTCAGAACCAGTAGCACTTCATTCCATAAAATACAATAAGTGTTCTAGTGAATGGAATGGAAGACTTTGGTTTTATGGACAGAAAATGGCTGAGTAAATCAGAAACAAACATAATATCAACACATCTTTTCAAAGTGTCCCTTTAAGCAAATATGAACACATCTTTTCAAAGTGTCCCTTTAAGCAAAGATGGGTAGTTGAACACTAGGAAAACACTGATTGGAGAATGTCAGGTTACTTCAGGTTCTCTTTCCTATGTTATGATTAAGGCAGAGAGAATTTCATTATAGTATTTATTGGAACTGGTTGGTTTAGGATACTTTTAACTTAGCTCTCTCATCCTGCTTTCTCAGAATATCAGATAAACTATTTAGTTTCAGCTTGGTGATGTGGAACGTTGGTATGAGTGACTCCATTTTGATTTTTAAGGCTGGTCTGTTGTGGCTCAGAGTAGGGGTCTCTCTGGGACAATGGCCTGTTATAGTTTTTATTTAGCAAAACAAACTTACACACAGCATTTATGACTGGTAAAAGAAGTTTGTATTTGCCTATGTTGTGTTCCATTATCTTGTACCTTCATCATTTAAAAAAAAAGATGATTTCCTCAGTTGTCCTAAAAGGGAAATGGACTAGAGAAGTATGAATGTTTGCCAATTTTTACTGACTCAGCTTTCTATTTTTGCTTCCCAACATATCCCAATAGTCAAGTTCATTGTTCTGCAGAAGAGTTGGAAATTCAGTGGTGAAAATTAAAAATGTGGTTAGTAATGGAGTTTCTCAACTAACACATTCCATTTTGCCTATTGAGTGGCACATGGTCATAGTCATGTGGCTAGGAGAGTTTGAATCTTCTTTTATAATTAAACATAATTTATATATTGTACTTATAGCTTATGTGGAAAAAAGTACCAGCTAGAAGTGACCTGCTATCAGGAATGCCTTGAAGAATAATCAAGAAAAGAAATCCTACCATTTGGAATAATATTTTATCACATGACCCCTAAAAAATGATAAAAGGCCTTTGTCCTGAGAACAGTTCTAAGCAAAAAGGTAGACATTTATAAATGAACCCCTTATCTGAAAAAAGGTTCTGTACAATAGGATCATCAATACTGTACTGTGATTAGTGTGGCCTATTTTATTCTCTTATTCCACTCCAGACTGGAATGAGAACAAGAAAGTCCACTACCATGAAGTAGAAACAAACAAACAAACAGAAACTGAATTATCTGAAGGGCAACCTCTATGTGAGGAAGAGATATGTTGATGTTCAAAACATTAAAAGACAGAGCTCCCTGGATTCTTGAATCCTGAGATGTATCTCACAATAATTTTCCATTTAATAAAGTTAAGTCTCTCTCCCTCCCTCCCTCCCTCCCTCTCCCTCTCCCTCTCTGTACAAATCAAAAGACTCTGATTCTCATGAAAAGCAACTATATGCATGTTTTGAACTGAATTGTGTCCACCCAAATTTAATGTGTTGAAGCTTTAAAACCCAATGCCATGGTATTTGAAGACAGGGTCCTTAAGGAGCTAATTAAAGGGTCCTTAAGGAGTAATTAAAGTTAAATGAGGTTATAAGAGCAGCACCCTAATCTTATAGAACTAGTGACCTGATAAGAAGAGGAAAAGTCACCCGATCATTCTCTCTCGATCTCTTTCTGTACACACACACACACACACACACATATATATATATATATATATATATATATATATATATATAGAGAGAGAGAGAGAGAGAGAGAGAGAGAGAGAGAAAGACAAGCACACACACAGAGGAGAAAAGGTCATGTGTGGACATGAGAAGGCAACTGTCTCCCAGCCAGGCAGAGAGGCCTCATCAGGACTGAGCTCTGATGGCACCTTTGTCTTGGTCTTGCCAGTCTTTAGAACTGAGGCAGAATACATTTCTGTCATTTAAGCCACTTAGCTTATGGTGTCTTGGCATGACAGCCTGAGAAGACTAATACAGTAAATATTTAAAACAAAAATGTCTTGGGATGAATAAAAGCCTACTGTCTATGTTTTCTTCTGCTTATTGTTTTTAGTTTCACAAAATAATTATTGCTTTAAATGGTTTGAAGATCAACAAGGGCAAACCACAAACTTTACGAATTAATAACACTTAGCAAATGTGAATTGTATTAATATTTAAATAATCCTTCTGAATGCTGATATAGAAGATTGAGGCAATTATATGTACCTATGTTCCCTAGTATTCATCATAAAATAATTTATTCATTGCATAATTTTTGAAAGATTTTATCTAAAACAAACTATTTTTAATATGCTTTTTTCTATTTTTAAAATGTGTATTAAATAGATTAGCTAAATGCTGAAGACTTATTATAAGCCAAAGTTTTAGATGCATAGGAGTTGCCCTTCAGATAATTCAGTTTCGGTTGGTTGGTTTGTTTGTGCTCCTTGGTGGTGGACATTCTCTGTTCTCCTATTCCAGTCTGGAGTGAAATAAGAGAATAAAAGTATTCATTAGTCAACAAAATCCAGACAAGTCCCTGCCTCGTGGATATGGATAAGCAAAGACTAGTATAAATATTATAAATATGCTGAATATCTAACATGCCATGTTGTGACATGTAATAACACATTGGAAGGGAGATTTGGGCAGGAGCAATGGCAATTTAAACACAAGTGACGTTTGAGTAGAAAATCTGGGGAAGGTGTGAGACTGACATCCCTTTCAAGGTCATGACCTTGGAGCATGCTCCAAATGATCCTTTAAAATCCATATTTAAGAGAAGGTCCTTACAGGAGATTGAATGGCTATGGTATGCAGGTCAGAGCTGGAGGAAAGTGATGGGCAACAGGGAATCAGGGGGAGATATGGTTACAAAAGTCATCAACTGGACCCCGGCTAATTGAAGGGTTTGTCTTTTGCAGACCCTTGAAGAGATGGAAAACACTGATGTGTGTTGAGCAAAGCTGTGTTGTGATCTGACTTCTATTTTATCAAGATCACTCTAGCTGCTCTAGTGAGAAAAGGCTGAGAGAAGGCAAGAGAGAGAGAGAGAGAGAGAGAGAGAGAGAGAGAGAGAGAGAGAGAGAGAGAGAGAAAGAGAGAGAGAGAGAGAACCCTTTAGGAGAATACCTCAATAACCAAGGTGAGATGATGGGGGTTGGGCTCAGGAGTATTGTGAATGTGAAATTGAGAATTTGTCAGGTTCTGAATATGTCTGAAGATGGAGTCAGTAGGATATGCTGATATATTCAATATATGATGAATGGTACGGGAAACTAAATGATAAATATAAACTTATTGGTCTAAACAAGTGAAAGAAGTTATATTCTGTAATAGAGTAAGTGGGAGGCAACCATATGTTAGAGGCAAGAGGGATCAACAATTTCCTTGGCCACATTAAGATGATAATATCTAATGTGTGGAGATGGTAATTGGATATTTGCATCTGGAACGGAAGAAATAAACATTTGAGAGTTGACAGCAGCTGGAAGTTGTTTAAAGCCTTAATATAAAAGATACCAAGAAGGAAGGGTGTGTAGATAGATAAGAGGAAAAAACTCAAGGAATTAACTTTGTGCCACACTTAGATATTATGATTAGATGCAGCAGCTTTAATAAAGCTCTTGTCAATTATAATTTCACCACTTCTTGATTGTATTTACATATTGCGTCTAAACAAACTTACAAAAAGCTGTAGACATTTACTTCCTTTCTGTTTTAGTCAGCTTTGACAAACTAATTGAAATAATCAAATATTATAAGGAAGAAAGACTTCCTTTGGCTTAAATTTCAGAGGATTTGGTCCAAGACTACTTGTCCCTAATTTCTTTGGGCTTGTGGCAAGGAAACTTATCATGCAGCAGTGCAGGACAGGGAAGGTTGTGCCCTTTCTGGCCACCAGGAAACAAAGAGGAAGACAGGAAGGGGCTGGAGCCCCAAAGTCCTTTTCAAGGTCATGCTCCAAATGACCTACCATCCTCCTTGACCTACCATCCTCCTCTAGGTCCCACTTCCTAAAGATTCTACCACCTCCCAATAGGACCACAGGCTGGGGACTGGACCTTCAATACAAGGGCCTTGGGAGAGCTCTTCTCCAGCCATACCTTTTACTTAACATACAAGTTGTTCTTTAGAAAGCAAAGGTGTCCTTCTTTATTCCTTCTAACTAAAGAAGGACACTTCTGTTTCTTAAAGAAAAACTTATATGTTGATCAAATGGTGGTTCCATTCCAAGTTTTCTAAGGAATCTCCATATCGCTTTCCAGATTGGTTGCACTAATTTGCAGTCCCACCAGCAATGTATGAATGTGCCTTTTGCCCCAGCATCTTTGCCAATGCTTACTGTTGTTTTTATCCTTGATAATTATCATTCTGACTGGAGTCAGATGAAATCTTAGAGTAAAGTTTTGATTTGCATTTCTCTAATTGCTAGAGATGATAAACTTTTTCCATATGTTTGTTGATTGATTGTATTTCTTCTATGAAGTATCTGTTCAGCTCCTCAGCCCATTAATTGATTGGGTTATTTGGGTTTTTGTGGTATTAAGTTTTGAGTTCTTCATATATTCTGGAGATTAGTGCTGTATCTCACATGCATGTTGTAAAGATTCTCCCATTCTATAGGCTCTCTTTTCACCATTTGACCCAGCTATCCCAATCCTTGGTTTATAGCCAAAAGACTTAAAATTAGCATACTACAGTGATTCAACCACATCAAAGTTAATAGCAGCTCAATTCACAACAGCTAAATTATGGAACCAACGTAGATGCCCTTCAACAGATGAATGGATAAAGAATATGTGGTACATATACACAATGGAATATTACTGAGCCTTAAAGAAGAATGAATTGATGGCATTTGCAGGTAAATGGATGGAGCTGGGGAATATTGTACTAAGTGAAATAAGCCAAACCCCCAAAAAACTAAAGGCAAGTATTTTCTCTGATAAGCGATGCTGATCCATAATGGAGGGGAGGGTTGAGAAGAATGAAGTAACTTTGGTTGGGCAGAGGGGAATGGGGGGAGGGGAGAGAATCTGGGGGTGGGAAGGATGATGGGATGAGATGGACATTATTACCCTATATACATGTATAATTACAGGACTGGTTTGACTCTGCACTGTGTAAATCCAGAGGAATGAGAAGTTGTGCTTTATTTGTGTACAATGTGTCGAAATGCATTCTAACATCATGTATAACTAATTAGAACAAATTTTACAAACTAAAACCAAAATGTTAATGGAAGATTTTTAAAAAGGGTGTACTTTAAGGTTTAGTTCATTCTAAAACATCTTCCTTTTTGGTTATACAGGGTTTTTATATCCTCAACTCTACTATTTCTATGAACTTTCTGAAATCTTCTAATGTTGTTTTCTTTCTGCCTTTTCATTCCAGATTACCAGCTCTATTGTTCATGTTTGTGAATATCACTTTATGATAAGCCTTGATGACTGTGGCTTTTTAAAACAATACAAAACAAAATTGCCCATATTCTAAACATTTGAAACAATAGGGAACTTTTGCATCATCATAAAACTAGCAACAAGAATAACACTTGCTCATAAATAGGAACATAATTATTGCTAAGCACATAGAGTAAGATTTAAAAGAGAAACTCAGTGTCTAAACCAGAACTTCAATAAGGCAGCTTTATCTCATCATAATTAATTGGAAGAAAAGAGTCTGAATTAGTTAAGACCTGTATGTTGGTCAACTTTCCATTGCTATAACAAATAATAAATGTCTGAGAAAAATAACTTATGAAGAGAGAAGGTCTGTCTTAGCTTACAAGCTTGGAGGGTTCAGTCCACAATCAATTGGCCCTGTTATTTTAGTCATGTGGCAAGGGCAGCACATCATGGATAGAGTATATGTCAGAGCAAAACCATCTCTTACCTTATAAGCCAGGGAGCAAAGAGAAATAGGAAGAGACTATGGTCCCATGTGGGAAGCCACTCCTGAGCTATTTAGCATCTTCACTTGGCCTTGAGCCAGGAGGTTTTGGTCTTACATTGCATGCCATTTTGTGGCCCCTCCCACTTAATGGATTAAGTGACTTCAGTCTTCATGGGGCTAGGAAGACTGATCTCCTAGCGCCAATGTTGGGCATGACCCATTGGGAACTGGTCCACCACCTACCTTAATTGGCTATGAACATTCTGTAGAGAGTCCTTGAAGTTCCCTAAAATAATTAAAGCAAACAAGGGCTCTCTATCTTTTTCCATTGTGGAAGCTCGACCTTAAGGTCGAAAAGCCGTTCTGTCCCCCTTCTCCCCACCCGCCCCCCTCCCCCAGCCAGCTCTTCAAAACTATTTTTTGTGTCATGTGATTTTTTTTTTTTTGCTATATTTATCAGCCATCCCATTCCATGCAGGGAAACCCAGCTCCATCACCTGTGCAGGCCACAAACAAGAAAGAGTACCACAATTCTCTTCAGAAACATGTTCTCAGTGACCTAAAGACCACTAGGCCACACCTCTTAAGGGTTCCACCACCTGCAAACAATGCCTCCCTGGGCACCAAGCATTTAATACATGGACCTTTGGGGAACATTCAAAACCCAAACTATAGCACCCAGATTTTATTATAAATGTATAAAATAATTTGCAATACTGTTAGCCGTTCTTAGTCTTTGTGCTGTCATCACAAAATATCTGAGACTGTTTATGAAGAAAAAATGATTTATGTGTCTTACAATTCTGGTGGCTAGAAAGTCCATAAACCACTCTGCCAGGGTTTGGAGAGGGTAACTTGCTGTGTGACAGCATGGAAGGTGGCATCATATGGAGGAAGTGCATATAAGAATGGTGAGTGACAAGTGTAGAACAGAAAATCTGGGTGGTGGCTTTGCTTTATGGGAAACAATCCAGTCTTGTGAGACCTAACTCACCCCAAGAGAACAGTTTTAATCCCTTCATGAGAATGGTTATGACCTCTTAGGGCCTGCTTTTTAAAGGTGCCATTACTTTTCAATACTATTACATTAGAGAATTGAACCTAAATATCAGTTTTAGCATGGACAAAGCACAATGAAACCATAGCAATGTCCTTGAAAGTACTTCTATTCAGGTAGAAATTGTAAATCCCTATATCCCCTCATTCATGAATGTGAAGTGAAGGTGGGGAGAAATTTTGGGGGTACTTCTAAGCAGGCTTTAATCCAATGCATGGTTGGTAACAGAGTCTGCCTGAATTAAAATTTAATGCTACACAGAGTACCTTGATACATAATTGAACATGTTACTAAAATACAGTGGATTCATTAATTGATTTATCATTAGATTTTTGAGTGACTCAGGTGCACTAAACACTCTTCTATAAGGAACAGATTATCGATGAACAGGACACATAATCTCCTGTCCCAAAGAAACTTGCAATTTAGCAATGAACAAAGAGCCATAAAAATAAATAATTTCAGATATGATGTGTATTATGAAGAAAATATGCAAGGTAATGATAGGCAACCTATCTTTAACAGAGAATTGGAAAGATCTAAGATATTTGAACA
Source organism: Urocitellus parryii (assembly GCF_045843805.1). NCBI lineage: Eukaryota > Metazoa > Chordata > Mammalia > Rodentia > Sciuridae > Urocitellus > Urocitellus parryii. The sequence goes on from NC_135531.1 coordinate 176,511,294, forward strand.
AATATGAGAATGATGGAAAAGATTTAGCACCTACACACATTGTGAGAAGATTGTTACAGAGAGGGGAGAACTGTGTAACAAGTATATGTGTTTTCAATTATTTATTTAATAAATATTTGCATCATAATAAATAGTAGGTACGGTAATTCAAATAATAATGTTCTGATTCTTGAAGATCTAATAGTCCACTGGTTTAATGAGCAATTTTATCGAGCTTTAATTTTCACTATTAAGAGCCAGTTAGCAGAAGCATAAGGAGATGTGAGTTAAACTTTGAGTAGCACTTCTTCATTAAGAGCAATAGATCTGATGCTCCTTGGGGACATGTAGACCCATTGTTCCTGCTCCACTTTGGTTTCCTGTTCTTTTCTGCTATTTGCTTTCATTTATGCATACATTATTAAAATCTATGCACTTTATGCAAACTTTTGGTGTCCTGTCACTCCGTTGCTATGACATTAGTGCCACTCACTATTCATTCTATCTTCCTTCTATCACCTGTATGAACCTCATGCAGATTATCCACTTTCAATACAATTTATTTGGTGTAATGGTGCTTTCTTTCTTGAAGAATATAATTCATTCCCTTGTCTTTTCCTCACTGTTATCTGCTTCTACTTGTTCTGTATTTTAAAAATACTGCTTATTTAGAATAGTTTTAGTTTTGACAGAAACATTTTAAAAATAGAGTAGGCACACAACCAAAACTTGATTCCTTATTAATATCACTTTCTATTAACATTAATATGGTGCATTTGTAACAATTTTTGAGCCAATATTCATACATTATTAACTAAAGTGTATATTCCATTTACACTACTTTAGTTTTTATCTAATGTTCTTTTGATGTTTTGCAGTCTCTTTCAGTTTATCTTATCAGATTTAGTTCTCAGATTTTTCTTGTTTTTGATGAATCTCAAAATTCTTAGAAATACTGGTTAGTTATTTATACATTATTCCTCACTTTGTGTTTGTCTGACATTTTTTCCTGTGACTACACTGGGTTTATGGGGTGTGGGACAAAGATCACAGAAGCAAATTACTATTTCTGCTACATCAGTGGTCTGTACACTATCAACATGAATTTTCATTGTTCATTTTAACATGATAGCCCAGAAAAAGTAGTTTGTCGGGTTTCCATTACTCTCCGTTTTATATACTCTACTGTTTGTGAAGAAGTTGCTAGGCACAGCCCAAGTCTATGAATGGAGATTTATGCTTCAACTCCTTGAAAGGCAAATTATCTAAGTTATTTGAAATTTCTCTGTGCAAAAAAAAATGTGTATCTGCCCATTTATGTCCATCCATCGAGTTGTTTACTTGGTATGAATTAACAGATACTTATTGCATTTATTTGGTTGCTCACACCCTATATATTCATTATATTTTGTCATCTTTCTATCTCAAAAGCAAGGAAGACGACTTGCTTTCCCCCACTTTTGAATTTTCCTCTTTTTTGGTCAAAGAACATCAACACACTTTTTTTTTTTTTTGAGGGGGGCGGTTACTTTGACCTTTTAGAGTTATCTAACAGCCTAATATAAAGAAAGTCCTTCCACCATATTCTTTGAAGACCCCAAAAGAGTCTAAAGTCAGTTTTTTAAAAATTTGTTTGTTTCATTTGATTTTGGTTTTGACATGGGTACTGTCATGGTTTTCATCTCTTTGGTTCAGAAGAAGTAACATGGAGCCTGTGTCGGCAGAAGGAAATAGGTGAATTCAGAGACAGAAGGAAAGTGAGCAGCACTGATGTCCCCTGCCTGATAATTACTGCTACCTGGAAATCCAGACCACATTTTCAAACCAGCAACTCTTTATTCTCCTTAGTATCATATGTTTAAAAAGTACTCTTTATACTCACTGTCTCAATTTTTCAATATCTACTTACCTTTTAATCAATTGAAGTCTGTTTTGCATTCCACCATTATGTGAGGACTGATCTCTAAAGATTTAATAATTCCCAGCTGCAATAATGGCAAAATCCAATATTTTAAGAGCTTAATTTATACATAATGATCCAAGTCCTTGGTGGGTTTTGTTTTATTGGGAAGCCACTCAATTTTCACGAGAAATTTTAGCCAATTTAA